>NW_026713744.1:0-26838 GCF_029784015.1 Lycium ferocissimum | reverse complement strand
TGCCCCGGGTGAGAGGTTCGTGATTTGCCGATTAATAGGCCACACATTACGCTTTATTACGAGTGCTCATGCTTTTGGTCAGGAGCCCATATGTTGGTACCTATCATTGCGATGTTTATGCTTTTGTATATTTGATTGTTTGGGGTACGGGCGGGAATTTTGTCCGAGTCATATGTTCTATTTTGGTTTGTAGAGGCACGTAGTCATATATGTGGGTCATGGGTCATGTGTGTGTTTGTTTGTTTACAATGTTTGTGTCTTACGGCGGTCCGTTCTTTGCTATGGCCAAAACGGCCCATTTGTCATATACGTGTATGTACACAAAGCGATGTATATTCCCAACCTATTAGATTTGGATGCGGCCTAAATGGCACATGCGTTTGTATATGTATATATATTCGGCGATGTGTGTTCGCCGTCCCCTTCTGACTTTGATGTGACATTTTTGCACGCGCGACCGCTTAAGATAATATTTGCTTTTAATCTGTTTGAGATAATTAATATGAAAGTTTGAGTTAGATAAAAATATGACGAGTTGGTATGTACGTCTATTTGGGGTGTCCAAGTAGGACATCAGTCGCGGCCCACGGAGCTGGGTCGTGACATGTTAAAGGCTCAAAGGGGACGACTAGGGATTATATACATGAATGGGTAATGTGTCACACCCTTAATCCGATAGGGTGTGATGGGCACCGACCAAACACCTAGGGCGTAGAGCGAACCCGGCCGACTCTTGTGACATTCAAAAACCATCTTGGGCCCTTAGCCATAACATAAATACTTAACGGAAGTTTTCGGAGAGTCAAATATGCTTTTCATCTTTTCAAATCAAATAAAATCTATAACATGTAAAGCTTATAATACAATGCGTAATAATACATCGGCTTACGTAGCCGCTTACATAACCGACATCTTATACCCACGACACTGTCTGCAAAGTCTCTAACAAGGAACATGAAACCATAACATAATACTATGACTCGGCTGCACTCCGGAGAAAGTGGAGCTCGCCAATCCCGCTGGAACGTCATCTACTAACATCTTCCACTCACAGGTGTACTGCGCGGCATGAAACTCGGCCCAGAAGAGGGGGTCGATGCGAAATATGTCTGCGACTATGTAAAGCATGAAATGTAGTAAGCAGGATCATACCGAAATAAAGAGTACAGACAATCATAGGACTTGCTTTTGAAAACATATATCATACATACCAATGTTATAAAATCATCGTAAAAAAACATATAGCGTGTCCTGACCCTCAATTGAGGGACTCGGTGAGTAAAATCATAATATGCAAATATAACGTGTACATGTAACGTGCCCCGACCCTCTAATGAGGGACGCGGTAAATAAAACCATCATATGCATGAACATGCAACGTGCCCCGACCCCCCCATGGAGGGACGCGGTAAAAAGAATCATCATATGCCATCACGGCCACCTCCCCCATATCATATAATGTGCCCGGCCCGCTTAGCAAGGACGCGGTAAATATACGTGCCCCGGCCCTCCATGGAGGGACGCGGTGAACAATGCGGAGAGGAATGTGCACGAATACATGCCCCGGCCCGGACGCGGGAAAGAGTGGCTACGGCTCGCACGAGCGAGTAGTGAGAAACCATGCACATAAACCATTTCGAGACTCGGTAAATAAGGTGACATTAACCGATGTGGGATTCGCCTAAACCAATGTGGGATTCGCCTAAGGCGGCCTTACACTCACCCCCACCCCCCACTTTGGGACTCAGCGTGCCTGCTGAGGTTTGCCCCACCATTGGGTTTGCCCCACCAATGGCTCTGAAACCAATTGATCATATTGCAGAATGTATACAAATCATATAACGTAAGCATATCAAAGCATCTTGAAAATCCGGACAAATATTATACAAATAGCTTTCGGACATTACTCGGAAACATATCATATATCATGAGCATATCGAATATCGTAGAGGTCATAGTCATATATCGAATCAATTCGTGCCCGCCTCGGAAAGTTACGGACCTTACATATTATGGAATCACATACGAACATATCGAAGCAATCCGAGCCTTTCTATGAAAGATACGGACGTTCGTAGTTACGGAGTCATTTAAAAACATCACTCTTTTGGAAACACAACTTATATGCAATTTTTTGAAATCCAAATCTTACTAATGACATAAAGACCATATCTTGGTTACATTAAGAATATGAATATCGAAACAAATAAGAATCATAAACATGCTCGGATTGCAAGAATAGAGTTACCTCGGAAACGTGTCATAACTTACTTCCAACTAGGACATGCCAAAAGAAAGAAAGGTGAGCTTTACATACCTTAGCCGCTTCCTAAATTAGTCCAAACTTGGGTCTCGACTTCTCACGATCTACAATAACGTCATTGAATATCAACCATTAGCCATAAGTACTTAAGAATCCGATTTCCAAACTTAACACTTTGTCTACGAAATTTCGGCAGATTTCCCCTATAAATCCAACATCCCCAAGAATTCAACTCGCCAACGTCAACAACAACCATACCAACAATCATAATAACAATATCCATGAGTGATCCGAAACGCATTCTAACATCAATAATTCCTTTCTACACAATTCGACAACATTTCCTTTATAGTCAAATAAACTACATACGATCAATTCAATACCAATGCTCACATATTCGATTACTAATCCGCAACCATTCAAACATGATTTAAGAACATTCCAAGCAATTTATACAATATTAAAAACAATCCAAACCATATACCACTTCACCCGAAACTACCAATTTCCATAGAGGCAACAACAATACGTTTCTTTCTTCCAAATTCATACACTACCTCGACAATTCCATACGTTAGCGTCATCATTTCCATCAATACAAGAAATCATATTACAATTATATTAGCTTCCAAACAGCCCACACGATTTACAATTTCCATTTGAATTATTAAACCTTCATTTTCATTACATAATCCACAACGAACGACACCCAAAATACTACATAACATTAGTTAATCATATTCCACCAAAAACAGCCCCTACACGGCCAAGATTCAACATACACAATTTCATGAAGTTCATTCATTTCCGCACATTCTATCACACGTACAACTATCCATAATACACAATCCAAACATGCTAAATAAATTAGTTCTTCATCCCTATACAACCTAACATACACACGGCCACACACAACTCACCACAACTTCATGAGCTTCATTCATTTACACACTCCACAACATCCACAAATCATGCATAACATATGAAAACAAGATTGAACCTTACCTTTTCCTTCAACTTCTCCCACGGCTAGGCTTGTAGTTTGTGAAAACAAATGCCTCTCTTGCTCCAACAACTAGTTCATGGTAATGAGGGCCCTTCAATTAGTTGAAAAGCTTGAAAGAAATAATTTTTCTTGATCAATGTTTAAGGCCATATTCGGCCAGCCCTTACCTTGGCTCTCTCTCATGGTTTTCTCCTCTCTCTCTCTTGAATTTTCTAGAGCTAAAATGATGAAGAGTGGCCTTTTCTTGACCATCATATATATATATATATGTATATATATATATATATATATATATATATGGCCGGTCATGTGCCCCTTATTTTCCCTCCAATTTTCTTGAATTTTCTAGAACCATAGAGATGACTAATGTTCTTATTTTGTCATGGCTCATGCATAATTGCCCCTTCTAAATAATAAAAGAACACATGGCCCCCTTCACTTATGAGACGAACACAAGGCCCCCTTCATGGCTTATAACAATTGGCTAGCCATGTGTGGGTCCCACATGACCCCATCGGCCACGCGGCCATTCTAGGCTATTTCATGAAATATTTTCCAACTTTTAGCCCCCAATTTTTTCTTTTCCAAATTTACCCTTAATTCTCCACACAAAAAAAAAAAAAAATGAATATGCAACTTATGCATCTAATTTTTTTTTTTTGTCTAACTTCCGCCATTAACTCGGACTATCCAAATGTACGAAATGCGAGATATAACATCCTTCCCCCTTTAAAACATTCGTCCTCGAATGTTCAACTAGTCTCGTAAGGTCTTCTAAGGATCTTGGGGGGGGGGTTTCTTTTATCACCACACAATATAGTACGGTCATTTATCGACTACGTTCCTCCCTCATTCTTGCTTAATCCTTTCTTGTGCACTCCTCCCACTTCTCGACCCTCGTGTATTTGATCGGAATTCCGCTAGTCTCTCACTCTTATTCAAATCTTTATCTCTATTATTACGCTCTTGATTGTCCTTTCACCCGATCCTTATCGTCGTTGGCTTTTCGGTGCGTACTTCTTATCATTATCGTTGGATTATGGCTTCACATTGATGTTTCCTGTGATTCCATAACATGTATTCTCATGTTTAGATTACTAGGGGTCTATAAACCTCCTTCTAACGCTCGGTGGACTCCTTCATTCCTATTCGTGGGGGTAGCATTCTCTCTTTCCCCCCAAAAATCTTTCCAAACTACTAATCGCTGTTCTTTTTACCTCAATTGTCACTGTCATTCTAAGTGTCCTCTTGGGTTCATGATCTTTGCTAACACTCTTTTGGTACCTTTAGCTCGAAGGTCTTTCTCGCTCCTTACTCTCCTGTTTACACCTCATGTTGCAATCTCCGTAAGAATATGCAAAAGCATTCAGATTAGCCCAAGAAATACCTCAGCGTCGCTTTACTAATCCTTATGTTCTACCTCGTCTTCTCTTCTCTTGTCTGACCTCCGATATCGAAACAGATCCTTAGTTCAACCATAGCTATGTCTCATCTGTCTTCAATACTAGTTCTATTGTGATAATTGGCGCAAACCATCGTTACATTTTTCCATAATATACCCGAAAGATCACAACTGTATTGTCCTTGCTAAACCTTCGCCCTTCTTACCAAATACTTAGTCTTATTCTTAGCATACCAATACTTACAGGTGGCATCACTGTCCTTGTACAACTTGTATACAGTACGTTCAATCTTAGACATGGTTCTTTCGTCCTGCTCTGCATTTCTTGTTCATACTAATTCCCGCTCGTCCTATTTTGTCATATTTCTTTCCCTTCCTTTAATCACTCTCGACTTCCTCACCTCCTACCATAAAGGGTTTTCTATTCCTTCTTCCTTAATACTAACAAGTTGCGACAACATTAGGGAACACCTTTATAGCCAACATCTTGGTCCTTAATCTAACACAGCATCGCTATCCTTCCCATTATCTCTTGTGTTATCCAATACTATCCCCTTGTCATATATTTATTTTCTCCTCACACACGTCCACTTTCTAGCGTCATGTCATTCAAAGTCTCTGCAAAGCTTCTCGCTCTACCTTAAACACCATCTTGCCTTTTATCCACTTATTACTGGTTTTCCGGTCTTACTAGCTTATTTCAAAAAAGGGGTCCCCTTTGTAACTCAGGCATCCATATCACACACATTACCGTGTCAATTGTTTCTATCCCATCCTTACATTTCTCTCACCCGCTTCCCCCCTTTAGGGGCGTACTTATATCATTATCTATTTATACTTACCTCATGTCCTTACTTCCGATCTCAATTAGGCAATCCTCTTACATCCGACAATAAGTATCCGAGGTTCTCTCGGAATATTATCTTTATCCCGGCATATCTTAGTTCTTTCTTGGCATCCCCTTGTCGTTTCTTCCATTTATGTCTGTCTTTTATTTTACCCACGAGGAATCTTATGCTATCTCTGTGTCTCTCAGAACGCACTACTCCTACATAACCCTTCTCTCACTTTCAAAACGTATTCATTCACCCACGTTTATCCATAACACGCCAGTCATTTGCTGACATTTATTCTATCTTGTTCCTCATCTTCCTATAACCTGGCCTTCCGCCGTCCCGACACTTATGACACTCATTTTTCCTCGTTTCTCAACTTTCTATAATTTGGCTTTTCATCGTTCCGTCACTTACGGTACTCATGTCTTCCGTCACACATCATAACCTATTACTACACGGATGTCTCGCTTTCTTCTTACCTCCTTCTTCCGTTAGCTCTTCTTCCTTACCGACCCGATGATCCGCTCGTCCTACGCGACCTTTTATGGCTTCTGTCCGCTCCGTAAATTCTTATTCTCCTTAAATTAATCTAACTTCTCATTTGCCTCTTACGTCTGAATTTATGAGACTTTTCAAAAAAAAAAAAAACTTCCCGGGGTCACCCATCCCGGAATTGCTCTCACGCCAAAGACGCTTAACTTTGGAACTTTGATGGAATACGACGCTTTAACGCTTTCTGACTGCATCTACCTCACCGCACGACCTTTTCACACATAATATTGAGTAAGTCAAAATCTTAACATATTCCCAAAACGCCCTCACGACACATTAAGACGCTGTTTTATTAATACATCCCATCCGTCACAATTCTCTTTTTTTTTTTTTTCATACCCCGCCTTAATCGTATCATCACTTCCTTTTAACTATAATCCCATCTGCATATTTTTCTCCTCCTTATCGACCCGCCGATGCCTTAATACACATCACTCTATCCAAACCTACCAGTTCTTTCTAGATCATTCTTTGGTATCACGAATCCGTTCCACATCCCTTGTTACCATATCTTCATTGACCTCCTATTTGCTATTATCACAAATTTCACAGTTTACTTATTCTTAAAGAGACGTACCATACTTCACGGCCGGACCTCCATCAAAACATATTCCAAACTTACATCTCATTCTCGTATTATTTCTAGAAAAAAAATTTGGCGAGTTTCCCTCGTATTCCTTACTATCCCAAAACACACTTGCCAGAAATACCAACAATGCCTCACGGGGCCATCACATATGTGTATACATCATGTCGAATCACGGCCACACGGGCTCCCAATATCCACGGTAGTATGAGAACAATTAACTTACCTCGTATGTCCTCAAAGGCTGCACCGTTACACTTTTCTCTTCACTTCCCCTTTCCGTTTTCAACTTTACACTTCAATCATGTCAATATCATACTCAACATATACCTTTCGTACCTTTACTTACCTGCATGCTTTATAGCTTCCAATATCATCGGTGTTATATCCCGTATTTCGTACGTCGGGATAATCCGAGTCAACCTTGATAAGTAAGGACATGACCATTCCGGGAGGCGAAGTGGAGATTTTAATTACGATTTTGTTTTAAGACATGAAGTGCGCATGAATTGTTGGCATGGAATATTAAGGAAATTTGGGTCAAAAGTTATTTTTGGAAGGTTGAAAAAAAAAAAAAAAAAAAAAAGGGAGCCATGTGGCCGGCCACCTTGGTGTGGGCCATGGCCACATGGAAGCTCAATAAATACACAAAGATGACTAAGTCATCACAATTTCACCTTCAACCTCTAGAAATTTCAAGAAAAATTGGAGAGGAGAAATAAGAGGCCATTCGGCCATAGTCCTTCAAGCAAGAACCTTGGAGAGCTTGATCAAAAAAATTATTTTCCTTAAGCATTTCAATCATTGGAAGGTGAAGAACAACATGGAGTGCTTGTTGGAGTAGCAAAAACAACAATTTGTTCAAGGCATAAAGTTTGGCTAAGTTAAGAAGACAAGTGCTAAGGTAAGGTTCAATCTCTTTTCTCATGTGTTATAAACGATTTGTGCATGGTATAGTATGTGGAAGTGAATGAAATTCATGAAAAATGACATGTTGGGAGGTGGCCGTGTGTGTGTGTGTGTGGCCGTGTATAGGTAGGTGGTGAAGGAGTAGTGGTTTGATTGTATCTAGCATGTTTGTGCATTGTTGTAGTGTGTAGAAAATGAATGAAACTTATGAGACTATGTATGTTGAGGAGTGGCCGTGTAGGGGCTGCTCTTGGTAGGGTAAGATAAACAAATTTTACTTAGTGTTTCGGTTGTTGTCGTTGTGGATTCTATAATGGAAAATGAAAGTTTAATGAATCAAATTGACATGGAAAGGGCCGTGGGCTGTTTTAGTGGCCAATGTGATCCTTATGTAGACTTTTATATTGATGATAATAACATTGTTAACGTGTGGATTGTTGGTGGAATTCATGAATTTGGAAGAAGGAAAAGTAGTGTTGTTGTTGCTCTCGGGTTTGGCTTAGTTTCGGGTGGATTGGAGTATTGTTTGGATTGTTTGAAATATTGTGTAAATTGTTTAAAGTATTCTTGAATATTGTTTGTATGGTTTTGGATTGGTAATCGAATGTATAAGCGTTTATGTTGATTTGAATGCGAATAGTCGAATTGAATATAATGAAATGTTGAAGTAAGTATTATGGAATGTTGATGAACTACGTAGAAAAGAGTTGTTAATGTTAGAATGCATTGTGAGTTGATTATTGATGTTGTAGTTTGGTTGTTGGTATGGTTGTTGATGAATTTGGCCGAGTTGAATTCTCGGGGTGTTGCATTTATAGGGAAATGCTTTGCCCAATTTTCGTAGAATTTGGTATACGTTTGGAATCGGGTTCCTAAATGCCTTAGCTAATGTTGGTATTTAATGGCATATTGTAGATCTTGCGAAGTTTGCGACGTAAGATTGGATTAGCTTCGAGAATAGACGAGGTATGTAAAGCTTGTCTTTCCTTTCTTTTGGCATGTCTTAGATCCAAGTAGGTTATGAAATGATCCCGAGGTGACTCTATTCTCACGATCCGAGCATAATTACGATTCTTAACCGTCCCTTGATATTCATATGTTTGATATAGATGAGCTATGGTTCCTATGCTCCTTGTACGGTTGGATTTTTGAATGTTGCATAAAAAGATTGTTTGTGTAAAGGATCTCTGCTTTTAAAAATGTTCCGTAACTACGAACGATCGTAACTTTCGCAGACGAGCTCGGATCGCCTCGAAACGTTCGTAGGAGGTTCCATAACGAGTAATAATCCTAATCTTCATAAGCGGGCCCGGATTGGTTTGATGCTCGTCCGTGGGCCCCGAGACCTTTCTATGTTCGTTTGTAACGGTTCCTTTGAAAGAACTTAATCCGATTATCGTCCTAACCCTCGAGCGACTATTATTTAATTATCTATCGAGTCGGTAACGACTATTATGATCTTGATTTCCGCAATCTACTTCATACGATTTGGATATGTACCTATGACATCTAAAGTCCTAATGGATATGATTCCGAGCGACATTCAGAGGAAACGTAATTTGACTATTGTTTGGCCTTTAAATGGAAGTTCGTTTGATCATTCTGTCGAGTCGATAATGATGATTTGTATGCATATGGTTTCTCACTACTCCGCTCGTGCATGTTATGGTTACATCATTCACCGAGTCCCGGGCCGGGTATGTATTCGTGCACAGACTTTTGGGCATTATTCACCGAGTCCCTCATTAGAGGGCCGGGTACGGTATGTATATGATACTTCACCGAGTCCCTCACTAGAGGGCCGGGTACGGCATGTTTCATGTATGTGATATTTCACCGAGTCCCGAAAGGGTCGGGGCATATGCATTTCACCGAGTCCCTCATATAGGGCCGGGTACGGTATGCATATGACATTTCACCGAGTCCCTCACTAGAGGGCCGGGTATATATATATATATATATATATATATGTATATATGATTACATGATGGCTATGTATGATGATTATATGACTTCACTCACCGAGTCCCTCATTAGAGGGCCGGGTACGGTATGCATATATGATGACATTATGATATGACACGGACATACATGATATATGATTTAAAGGCAAGTATTCCGATTTTCTGTCTTCCGATTTTTCTGATTACTATACTTGTTCTGTAAACCCCAGTTCAGTTATGATTCTGTTTATTGTATTCCATGCTTTACATACTCAGTACATATTCCGTACTGACCCCCTTTCTTCGGGGGCTGCGTTTCATGCCCGCAGGTACAGACGACTATTTCGGTGAGCCGCCAGTTTAGGACCTCTATTCTGCTGTTGGAGTGCTCCCTTGTCCAGGAGCCCACGTTTTGGTACAGACTTTTCTGCTATGTATATATATGTTTATTCAGGGGTACGGCGGGGCCCTGTCCCGTCATATGATTCTGTTATTACTCTTAGAGGTCTGTAGACATGTCTGTGGGTTGTGGGTAGCATAGACAGTTGCGTTTGCGTTCTGTACATTCCAGGTTATTTGTATGATATGTATATATATGTGTATGCTTCACCGTGCCTTTCGGTATGTATAAGTTCTTAGTATGTTTGCTATGAGTTGATTATGATTAGCAGAGGGTACGAGTGCCTAGTTCGGGCACTAGTCACGGCCTACGGGGTTGGGTCGTGACAAAAGTGGTATCAGAGCGGTTCGTCCTCGGAATGTCTACCAACCGTGTCTAGTAGAGTCCTGTTTATCGGTGTGTTGTGCACCACATCTATAAACAGGAGGCTACAGGACATTTAGGATATTACCTTTCTTTCTGATCTTAGATCGTGCGATAGAGCTGTGTTATCAGGATGATCCCCTCCTAACGAATTGTTATGTTTTCAGCGATGCCTCCGAGAAAGGCGACAGCCGCCCAGAAGGGCAAGTCCACGGCGGCGGGAGAGACTAGCCGGGCCCGGATGACTACTAGGGCCCGTGCCCAGCCTGAGCCGGAGGTTGTACCCCCGTCGGTCAGTTACGCCACCCCGTCACCATCGAGAGGGGCATAGAGCGGCCGGCGGCAATATGCGGGACGGGCGGCCCCACCCCCAGCACCCGAGCCTCCAGCTCCCCAGGTAGGGGCGGAGGATAGGGCCATGCGAGACGCGGTCCAGTTGTTGACTAGGATTGTGGCGGGGCAGGCTCGCAGGTACGGTTTAGGGGGTGATTATGTAGACAGACGCGACAGTCAGAGGGCCCGCTATTTCTTGACCTGTAATCCGCCAGAGTTTTTCGGGTCAAAGCCCGAGGAGGACCCCCAGGAGTTCATTAGACAGATGCGGCGTACGTTGCGATTGGTTAAGGCTTCCGAGACTGAGTCGGTCGAGTTTGCGTCGTATCGGTTGTATGATGTAGCTGCTAACTGGTACGAGTCCTGGGAGTTATCGAGGGGCGTGGATGCTCCTCCAGCGGTATGGGACGAGTTTGTGGAGGCCTTTCTTGGCCACTTTCTGCCGCCGGAGACGAGGCGAGCCCGAGTTCATAGATTTCTACATTTGAAGCAGAACGGCAGGAGCGTTCGGGAATATAGCCTCGAGTTTAATTCTTTGGCTAGATATGCGCCTACCATTGTGGCTAATATGGCCGACAGGGTACATCAGTATGTGATGGGATTGGATGAGTATTTGATTGATAGCTGTTTGGCGATGGCGGCCCAGCCAGGGATGGATATCGCACGGGTCCAGGCATATGCTCAGGGTATGGAGGACCGGCACAGGGGACGTCAGCCCGGCAGAGAGTATGATAGGGGCCAGCCCAAGAGGGCTAGATCAGCCGGTTATTCGGGGGAGTTCCGAGGCGGGCAGCCGCGACAGTACACTGGGTCTTCTTCTCAGCCCGCGCAGAGCGCACCCCCGCGGTTCCCGGGTAGGAGATTTGACAGCACCGGGTATTCAGGAGTCGGACAGAGCTCCAGGGCTTCAGGTTCACAGACGCGCCGGAGTTCGGGCCAGTCGAGGCCACCTTTGCCTCGGTGTTCTCGTTGTGGTAAGCCTCATTTCGGGGAATGCCGTTTTGCCACTGATGCTTGTTATTCTTGCGGCCGTCCAGGCCATATTATGCGGGAGTGTCCGTACAGAGGTGGTTCAGGTGGTGCAGCCCAGCCTACTGGGTCAGTCGCTGGTTCGTCTCCTTCAGTAGCCATGCGCCCTATGGGGCGGGATATGCCGGCATCAGCAGGCCGTGGTAGGGGCCGCGGCGGAGCTCCCAGTGCTAGCGGTCCTTCGAACCGCCTATATGCTTTGGCTAGCAGGCAGGATTTGGAGGCGGCACCGGATACGGATACAGGTACATGAGCCTTTATTGTAATATTTTTATGTATGTGTATTTACTGTATGAATGTTATTTAATAGCGGCAACTAGAAATCCAAAGGCCGATAACCCAGTATTTACCAATAATGGCGAATAGGGTGCGTCCGTCGCCACTGAGAGTCTGGGAATTTAAGACGAAAAATGGTAGTACCCTATAGGTGAAAAAAAAATGAAAAATGAGTGTTAAGGATCGGAAAAGGGGTAAAATAGTAATTGTGTTACGAGGGCGTTTCGAAAACTGTTAAGACCTTAATTTGCTCCAAATTATGTGATGAAAGTCATGCGGTGAGGTGGGCGCGATCATACTAGCGTTAGAGCATCGTATTCCACCGGAGTTCCAAAGTTAAGCGTGCTAGGGTGAGAGCAATTTTAGGATGGGTGACCCCCTGGGAAGTTTATTGAAAATCATACAAAGTCAGACACAGGTGAACCCAATGGGAAGCTAGAGTAGTTAAAGGGACTTAGAATATACTGAGCAGGCAGAAATCTTAAGAGGTCGCGTAGGCCGGAGCGGACTAGATCGGGTAAAGAAAAAAAAAAGGGGGTGCATCCCGGCGCTAGAATTAGGGTCAGTTCGAATAGTGTTTGGGAATCTTTGGTGAGTGAGATGCTGGCAATTATGTATATGTACCGGCGAGCGTGTGATACCTCGTGTGTGGCTATACTAGTGGATGTACGTATTCCGGCAACCAATGTAACGGTAATTAGAAGGCGTTAATCGGACAGGATAACGAAGTTCGATTGAAAAGAAGAATAACCGGCACAAATGTCTCAAGCAAGCTGATGCTGTTTTCACGACAAGTTAAGCTTGGGAAGTGTTAATGTAATAATACATGGAAAGAGGAAAAAATGAAAAGATCAACGGCACGGGAATCAAAATATCGGAATAAAAGTGCTGCTTGACTGAGAATAGAAAATGCGGATATAGGGCAAAGTATAATCAAGTAATGATAAGTACACCCCAAAAGGGGGGAAGTGGGTACGAGAAATACAACTGTTGAATAGAGATAATCGACATTACAAAATATTGGATACGAATACTCGGGCCACAGGTAAAGTTCCTTGCCGAGACGAGTTCATAAGATGCAAAGTCAGCAAGAAGGGAGTGGAAACTGGGATAGTAATTGGGAGAGTGCGGAGAAATTAAGTGTAGAGATCCTAAATGGTATGACATTAGGAAGTGGAGACAAAAGAAAAAGGAATGCGATAAAAGAACAATAATAAGTAACCTACGGAGACGCTGCGAAAAGTAACGCTACTGTGCGGGATCAGAGATCAAGATGTGAGTAATAGGGTTGTTCACTAATGACGCTGCGACCTATGAGTAGTAAGAGAGAAAAATGGAAAAATCTCCGATAGTAGGAAGTAAAAACATGAAAGGAGTGAGTAAAGGAAGGGATGATAGAAGAGCTCGAATTTGAGGCAAAGAGATAAGCCGAGGTAATGGATTTAGAGAGTGTTACGAGTGGAGTATAATATGGTTTAAGTGAGACGATCAGAATGAGTTGGCTACCAAAAAAAAAAAAAAAAGGGCGAACTTAGGTGTTCCACGAAAGGCGTAATAACATTCGATAAGGAGGAAGAGTCTAACTCAAGATATGTCTTGGACCTTGTTACGTCGTGGTAAAGCAAGAATGTTGAGTACTAGAAGCCATAGCCTTCTTTTCTTATGTAACGGAATAATAACGGAAAGGAGATGACTTGAGAAGCTAAAAAGGAGGTAAAGAAGAAATATGATCAATAGATGAGATTGCATACCATGGCAATAAAGGAAACCCCCCCTCGAGACCCTTATACGACTTTATAGGATTAGTTGAACATTCGAGGACGAATGTTCTAAAGGGGGGAAGGATGTTATATCCCGTATTTCGTACGTCGGGATAATCCGAGTCAACCTTGATAAGTAAGGACAAGACCATTCCGGGAGGCGAAGTGGAGATTTTAATTACGATTTTGTTTTAAGACATGAAGTGCGCATGAATTGTTGGCATGGAATATTAAGGAAATTTGGGGGTCAAAAGTTATTTTTGGAAAGTTGAAAAATAAAAATAAAATAAAATAAAAAAAGATAGGGGCATGTGGCCGGCCACATGGATGTGGGCCAAGGCCACATGGAAGCTCAATATATTAAGGCAAAGATGACTAAGTCATCATAATTCTCACCTTCAACCTCTAGAAATTTCAAGAAAATTTGGAGAGGAGAAATAAGAGGCCATTCGGCCATAGACCTTCAAGCAATAACCTTGAAGAGCTTGATCAAAAAAATTATTTTCCTTAAGCATTTCAAGTCATTGGAAGGTGAAGAATAACATGGAGTGCTTGTTGGAGTAGCAAAAACAACAATTTGTTCAAGGCATAAAGTTTGGCTAAGTTAAGAAGACAAGTGCTAAGGTAAGGTTCAATCTCTTTTCTCATGTGTTATAAACGATTTGTGCATGGTATAGTATGTGGAAGTGAATGAAATTCATGAAAAATGACATGTTGGGAGGTGGCCGTGTGTGTGTGTGTGTGTGCCGTGTATAGGTAGGTGGTGAAGGAGTAGTGGTTTGATTGTATCTAGCATGTTTGTGCATTGTTGTAGTGTGTAGAAAATGAATGAAACTTATGAGACTATGTATGTTGAGGAGTGGCCGTGTAGGGGCTGCTCTTGGTAGGGTAAGATAAACAAATTTTACTTAGTGTTTCGGTTGTTGTCGTTGTGGATTCTATAATGGAAAATGAAAGTTTAATGAATCAAATTGACATGGAAAGGGCCGTGGGCTGTTTTAGTGGCCAATGTGATCCTTATGTAGACTTTTATATTGATGATAATAACATTGTTAACGTGTGGATTGTTGGTGGAATTCATGAATTTGGAAGAAGGAAAAGTAGTGTTGTTGTTGCTCTCGGGTTTGGCTTGGTTTCGGGTGGATTGGAGTATTGTTTGGATTGTTTGAAATATTGTGTAAATTGTTTAAAGTATTCTTGAATATTGTTTGTATGGTTTTGGATTGGTAATCGAATGTATAAGCGTTTATGTTGATTTGAATGCGAATAGTCGAATTGAATATAATGAAATGTTGAAGTAAGTATTATGGAATGTTGATGAACTACGTAGAAAAGAGTTGTTAATGTTAGAATGCATTGTGAGTTGATTATTGATGTTGTAGTTTGGTTGTTGGTATGGTTGTTGATGAATTTGGCCGAGTTGAATTCTCGGGGTGTTGCATTTATAGGGGAAATGCTGCCCAATTTTCTCGTAGAATTTGGTATACGTTTGGAATCGGGTTCCTAAATGCCTTAGCTAATGTTGGTATTTAATGGCATATTGTAGATCTTGGGAAGTTTGCGACGTAAGATTGGATTAGCTTCGAGAATAGACGAGGTATGTAAAGCTTGTCTTTCCTTTCTTTTGGCATGTCTTAGATCCAAGTAGGTTATGAAATGATTCCGAGGTGACTCTATTCTCACGATCCGAGCATAATTACGATTCTTAACCATCCTTGATATTCATTTGTTTTATATAGATGAGCTTTGGTTCCTATGCTCCTTGTACGGTTGGATTTTTGAATGTTGCATAAAAAGATTGTTTGTGTAAAGGATCTCTGCTTTTAAAAATGTTCCGTAACTACGAACGACTGTAACTTTCGCAGACGAGCTCGGATCGCCTCGAAACGTTCGTAGGAGGTTCCATAACGAGTAATAATCCTAATCTTCATAAGCGGGCCCGGATTGGTTTGATGCTCGTCCGTGGGCCCCGAGACCTTTCTATGTTCGTTTGTAACGGTTCCTTTGAAAGAACTTAATCCGATTATCGTCCTAACCCTCGAGCGACTATTATTTAATTATCTATCGAGTCGGTAACGACTATTATGATCTTGATTTCCGCAATCTACTTCATACGATTTGGATATGTACCTATGACATCTAAAGTCCTAATGGATATGATTCCGAGCGACATTCAGAGGAAACGTAATTTGACTATTGTTTGGCCTTTAAATGGAAGTTCGTTTGATCATTCTGTCGAGTCGATAATGATGATCTGTATGCATATGGTTTCTCACTACTCCGCTCGTGCATGTTATGGTTACATCATTCACCGAGTCCCGGGCCGGGTATGTATTCGTGCACAGACTTTTGGGCATTATTCACCGAGTCCCTCATTAGAGGGCCGGGTACGGTATGTATATGATACTTCATCGAGTCCCTCACTAGAGGGCCGGGTACGGCATGTATGTGATATTTCACCGAGTCCCGAAATGGCCGGGTACGACCGAGTCCCTCATATAGGGCCGGGTACGGTATGCATATGACATTTCACCGAGTCCCTCACTAGGGGGCGGTATATATATATATATATATATATATATATATATATATATATGATTACATGATGGCTATGTATGATGATTATATGATTTCACTCACCGAGTCCCTCATTAGAGGGCCGGGTACGGTATGCATATATGATGACATTATGATATGACACGGACATACATGATATATGATTTAAAGGCAAGTATTCTGATTTTCTGTCTTCCGATTTTTCTGATTACTATACTTGTTCTGTAAACCCCGCTCGGTATGATTACGTTTATTGTATTCCATGCTTTACATACTCAGTACATATTCCGTACTGACCCCCTTTCTTCGGGGGCTGCGTTTCATGCCCGCAGGTACAGACGACTATTTCGGTGAGCCGCCGCCTTAGGACCTCTATTCGTCCAACGTTGGAGTGCTCCCTTGTCCAGGAGCCCACGTTTTGGTACAGACTTTTCTGCTATGTATATATATGTTTATTCAGGGGTACGGCGGGGCCCTGTCCCGTCATATGATTCTGTTATTACTCTTAGAGGTCTGTAGACATGTCTGTGGGTTGTGGGTAGCATAGATAGTTGCGTTTGCGTTCTGTACATTCCAGGTTATTTGTATGATATGTATATATGTGTATGCTTCACCGTGCCTTTCGGTATGTATAAGTTCTTAGTATGTTTGCTATGAGTTGATTATGATTAGCAGAGGGTACGAGTGCCTAGTTCAGGCACTAGTCACGGCCTACGGGGTTGGGTCGTGACAATCGGTCACCTTCTTCGATCAATATCATTCCTTTGCTGCAACTGAAGGTTAGTGCAAAATATCTCATTTCCTATGACTTGGCTCTATGGCACGATCTAAGGAGTGAAAGAAGAGTAACCATCCTAGATGCCCCGTAGCCTCCTGTTTATAAATGTGGCCGGCTTCACACCATAAACAGGACTCTACCGGACACGACTTTGCAGACAACCCCTAGGACGAACCTCGCTCTGATACCAATTTGTCACACCCTTAATCCGATAGGGTGTGATGGGCACCCGACCCTTACCTAGGGCCGAGCGAACCCGTTGACTCTTGTGACATTCAAAAACCATACTGGGCCCTTAGCCATAATATAAATACTTAACGGAAGTTTTTCGGAAAGTCAAATATGCTTTTCATCTTTTTCAATCAAATAAAATCTATAACATGTAAAGCTTATAATACAATGCGTAATAATACATCGGCTTACGTAGCCGCTTACATAACTGACATCTTATACCCACGACACTGTCTGCAAAGTCTCTAACATGGAACATGAAACCATAACATAATACTCCGACTCGGCCGCACCGAGAAAGGGAGCTCGCCAATCCCGCCGAACATCATCTACTAATATCTTGCCACAGGTGTACCGCGCGGCATGAAACGCAGCCCCGAAGAAAAAGGGGGTCGGTACGAAATATGTACCGAGTATGTAAAGCATGAAATGTAGTAAGCAGATCATACCGAAATAAAGAAAGTACGGACAATCATAGGACTTGCTTTTGAAAATATATATCATACATACCAATGTTATAAAATCATCGTAAAAAACATATAGCGTGTCCCCGCCCTCAATTGAGGGACTCGGGAGTAAAATCATAATATGCAAATATAACGTGTACATAACGTGCCCCGACCTCTAACGAGGGACGCGGTAAATAAAACCATCATATGCATGAACATGCAACGTGCCCCGACCCCCCCCCCCCCCCCCCATGGAGGGACGCGGTAAAGGGAATCATCATATGCCATCCCGGCCACCTCTCCCATATCATCATATCATATAACGTGCCCCGCCCGCTAGCAGCGGACACGGTAAATATACGTGCCCCGGCCCTCCATGGAGGGACGCGGTGAACAATGCGTGGAATGTGCACGAATACACACCTGCCCGGACGCGACAAAGAGTGGCTACGCCGCACGAGCACGAGAGTGAGAAACCATGCACATAAACCATTTCGCAGACTCAATGAAGTAAGTTGACATTAACCGATGTGGGATTCGCCTAAACCAATGTGGGATTCGCCTAAACCAATGCGGGATTCGCCAAGGCGGCCTTACGCTCACCCCCCCCCCCCCCCCACTTCGGGACTCGGCGTGCTCCGCTGAGGTTTGCCCCACCATTGGGTTTGCCCCACCACCGGCTCTGAAACCAATTGATCATATTCCGTATATATACAAATCATATAACGTAAGCATATCAAAGCATCTTGAAAATCCGGACAAATATTATACCAAATAGCTTTCGGACATTACTCGGAAACATATCATATATCATGAGCATCTCAGAATATCGTAGAGGTCATAGTCATATATCGAATCAATTCGGGCCCGCCTCAGAAAGTTACGGACCTTACATATTATGGAATCACATACGAACATATCAAAGCAATCCGAGCCTTTCTATGAAAGATACGGACGTTCGTAGTTACGGAGTCATTTAAAAACATCGCTCTTTTGGAAACACAACTTATTTGCAATTTTTGAAATTCAAATCTTACTAATGACATAAAGACCATATCTTGGTTACATTAAGAATATGAATATGGGGAAACAAATAAGAATCATAAACATGCTCGGATTGCAAGAATAGAGTTACCTCGGGAAACGTGTCATAACTTACTTCCAACTAGGACATGCCAAAAGAAAAAAAGGTAAGCTTACATACCTTAGCCGCTTCCTAAATTAGTCCAAACTTGGGTCTCGACTTCTCACGATCTACAATAACGTCATTGAATATCAACCATTAGCCATAAGTACTTAAGAATCCGATTTCCAAACTTAACACTTTGTCTACCGAAATTTCGGCAAAGATTTCCCCTATAAATCCAACATCCCCGAGAATTCAACCCGCTAACGTCAACAACAACCATACCAACAATCATAATAACAATATCCATGAGTGATCCGAAACGCATTCTAACATCAATAATTCCTTTCTACACAATTCGACAACATTTCCTTTATAGTCAAATAAACATACGATCAATTCAATACCAATGCTCACATATTCGATTACTAATCCGCAACCATTCAAACATGATTTAAGAACATTCCAAGCAATTTATACAATATTCAAAACAATCCAAACCATATACCACTTCACCCGAAACTACCAATTTCCATGAGGCAACAACAATACGTTTCTTTCTTCCAAATTCATACACTACCTCGACAATTCCATACGTTAGCGTCATCATTTCCATCAATACAAGAAATCATATTACAATTATATTGGCTTCCAAACAGCCCACACGATTTACAATTTCCATTTGAATTATTAAACCTTCATTTTCATTACATAATCCACAACGAACAACACCCAAAATACTACATAACATTAGTTCATCATATTCCACCAAAAACAGCCCCTACACGGCCAAGCTTCAACATACACAATTTCATGAAGTTCATTCATTTCCGCACATTCTATCACACGTACAACTATCCATAATACACAATCCAAACATGCTAAATAAATTAGTTCTTCATCCCTATACAACCTAACATACACACGGCCACACACAACTCACCACAACTTCATGAGCTTCATTCATTTACACACTCCACAACATCCACAAATCATGCATAACATATGAAAACAAGATTGAACCTTACCTTTTCCTTCAACTTCTCCCACGGCTAGGCTTGTAGTTTGTGAAAACAAATGCCTCTCTTGCTCCAACAACTAGTTCATGTTAATGAGGGCCCTTCAATTAGTTGAAAAGCTTGAAAGAAATAATTTTTCTTGATCAATGTTTAAGGCCATATTCGGCCAGCCCTACCTTGGCCGAAAGTCCCATGGTTTTCTCCCTCTCTCTCTCTTGAATTTTCTAGAGCTAAAATGATGAAGAGTGGCCTTTTCTTGACCATCACATGTGTATATATATGTATAAATGGGGCACATGGCCGGTCATGTGCCCCTTATTTTCCCTCCAATTTTCTTGAATTTTCTAGAACCATAGGAGATGACTAATGTTCTTATTTTGTCATGGCTCATGCATAATTGCCCCCTTCACTTATGAGACGAACACATGGCCCCCTTCATGGCTTATAACAATTGGCTAGCCATGTGTGGGTCCCACATGACCCCACGGCCACACGACCATTCTGGGCTATTTCATGAAATATTTTTCCAACTTTTAGCCCCCAATGCTTCCTCATTCCAAATTTACCCTTAATTCTCCACATAAAAAAAAAAAACGAATATGCAACTTATGCATTCTAAATTTTTTTTTTTAACCTTGTCCTTAACTTTCCGCCATTAACTCGGACTATCCAAATGTACGAAATGCGAGATATAACATCATGCTTATAAGGCACTCATGGATTCAAATTTACACACAAAAAACCTAACATCATTTCAACAACCAAACTGTCCTTAGTAATCAAGCATGACCAATAGGTCAAGTTCTAGATTGCAAGTGTAATACTTGAACACATACAAACAACTCACACACATAGTGGTATAAGGATTTCTTTGTTAACTACCCAAGTAAACATTCATCGCACACGATACCCCAATACTCAAGATGTCATAAAAAGAAGCATGCATGTCAATTCACTAACACCTTCCTAGCATATACAAAATTTTCGGAGAGGGGTCATTTTTTTTAATCAAAAATACAAATCATACATTCCATGCCATAAGTTCATCAACCACTACCATCTAAGTCATAATTACTCTATTCTACCTAAACAACTTAAACATGCCAGTTTCAACAGAAATAAACCTCTCAGGAAAAGAACCCTGGCAAAGAAAGGCCGATGAGGGTCCTACCTAAAAACATATCTACAAACTACAACTATCAAAATAGCCCACCCCTAAACAAAGATTTGTATTATCCCTAATGCATTGAAATAAGCACATGGATAAGGGTTAGGACTACCTGGGGCGCACTAGGCGCTGGGAGCCTCATAAGGCGTATCCGCCTCAGAAGTCTGAACTGACGCCACATCGCAGCTATCTCAGGAGTGACAAGTGGCAATGACTGGCTAGGCACTGGCACCTCTGTCTGGCTACCGCTTGATGAAGCCTTGACCTCACTGCTGACCCGTGCTGCCGGGCAATTCTTTTTCAGGGAATTATAGGCAGTTATCTGCATTTTCTCCTCCTCTTCTTTGTCCGCCCGGGCCTATATCACTGTATATATGGCCTGACCGGAAGGAATCTCAGCCTCCAATATCTGCTTCCCTCTATCATCATGTGGCAAGTCATCATTAACCACCAAACTCACCACCTTCACCAATGAATCAAGGTCTTCTGTACTCGGAATAACGGGCTCCTCAACAATGACCTGATCTCAAGTCTTCAATGCCTGCATTTCAACCATTAGCTGATCTGGCTCTACCCTATAATCTTTGATGTCACCACCCGATCGCGCACTCTCTAAAGCTGCTAACCTCACCTCAAATCCGTCGAGCCTGGACTAGTATTGTCACGACCCAACTAGGGGCCGCGACGAGCACCCGATACTTGTACCGAGCACCCCCTATCATATGTCTTGTTCTTATTACTAAGTGGGCCGTATGAACACGACATTTTTTTTTCCTAACATATAATAGCATACATGTGACGTAGTAATATCAACCGTACCGACATATCATAGGGTGACAAAGACAACTAGGCGTGAAACATCTACCCGTACATATCCGTCTACGAGCCTCTAAACGCGATACATATAATTACAAGTAACCGACTTTGGTCGTGTCCAAATATATACATAAAAGTAGTACCCAAAATAGAGCTCCGAAACAACCGGAGCGCCTCTCGATAAATTAAAAAGTCTTTGGGTCAATCCGTCAACTCCGTCGACCGCGTGGCATACGAGACGCCCCCGAAGAAAAGGGGTCAAGATTTGAAAGGTGTACCGAGTATGTAAGCCATGGAAATAATACAATTGAATCATGTAACATAGCGAACAATAACAACATACGTGGGACCAAGGATCATATAACGAGATAAAAGGGATAATCTCAGACTCAAGGGTGCCTTTCGGGCGATGTCATGCTTGCTTATTATATACTTTTGTTCAAAACATATCGTGTCATATACATGTGAAAATAACAAGTCATGTCGCCGAAATACGTCGCTTCCCACACGTGTCCCGCGTCCGGCATCCCGCGTCCGGATGGAATTACGCCACCGACTGTGTGGCAATGCGTCTATAGCGCAACATGTATCCATTCCCCAAAAATTCCCCATTTTCATATACATATCATATACATGTCATATACATATCATATACATATAAAATGCATGCATAAGAACCCAAAGAAAGTCATGTGTCTATCTGGGTGACGTAAGGTCGGTAGCCCCCGATTACCTTATGGAATAACCACGGTCGCTTCGTCTCACCTTGAAAGAACAAACATTATAAGACGAGACTAGCAATGAATAGCAACACCACAAGAAAACTTAAAACAGGATTATAAAGTTTCAATAAAACAAGTGATGGGAATCCGTATGCACGTATATCGAGACTCGAGCGACAAACATGAAAACACGGTCATTACGTCCCATTGGGTCATCCACGAAGGTTTCAAGACATTTCACTTTCATTTCCAAAGGTTTCTGGACGTTTGAACATCATTTTACCTTAAAGCACAAGTTTTGGGTTCAATTCTACCGAATGAATAGTGAATAAATTTAGGTGTCGTTTCCGAGGGGTAGAACTTTTCCCGAGGGTCGGATTTTGACCTATACTAACTAGGACATGCCAAATGAAGGAGAAGTAGGCTTCACATACCTTTTACGCTTTGTACACGTCCCCAAACTCAAGCTCCAAGTTCGCCAAAATCTACAAATTGGTCATGTTTACCAAACATGATTAGTGCCTTTGGAATTGATTCTTAAAATAAAACTTGGCTACCGAGATTTCGGCAAGACTCCCCTATAAATACTCCATCCCACCAAGTTCAACTTGGCCCATATCAAACAACAACAATCCGGGAATTCAAACCCGGCCAAACTATCAACCAACAATACCAACAACAATATAAGCAACATCAACAATCGACTAAAACGCATTCTAGCGCAAATAGTCTTATTTTCCAAATAACCCAACAACTCCAAATCCAACTTTACACTTACAATCCAATATCAATATGTTCATATTCACATACTAATTTAAGGTCATTCAAACATAAACCAAGAGCATTTCAAACTATATATCCAATATTCAACAATTCCAACAATTTCCATACAATTCGATATAATTTAATACAATATAATTCGCATAATATTCCAACAATACCATCAACATACTACTTGCTCACATCTTCCAATTTATGAGACAACAACAACATTTTCTTCCTTCTTTCAAATTCAAGCACGACAATCCAATTTTCATTCCTCTAAACCATTAAATCTTTATTCTAACATCATAAAACCCATCATAACAACAATTTCCATTCTAAATAAAATCAATTCATCACACCCTACCATAACCTTGAATTCGGCCAACCCCTCCCCATATGCATGTTTTTCATAATTTCCATATTTTCCATACATTACAACAACAACCAACACACAACACAACACAACACAACACATACACATATACACACACTCACACACCACACACACTTCCACAACACATGAGTTTCATCCATTTTCATGCAACCAACATACTTAAACATCCATAACACATAGAAATAGAATTAAACCTTACCTTCTCCTCAACTTCTTCACTTGGCTCAATTTACCAACTTGTATGAATATGTGTTTTTCTTGCTCCACAAACCACTCCAACTTACTACAAACTCTTCAAGGGATTGGTTGTCTATGAAGAACAAGTTGAGAATTCTCTCCCCTTTTTTTTTTTTTTTTTTCGGTTTTTCTTTTGTTTTTCCTCAAGGCCGAATGGTCTTGTTTTCTTTCTCCTCTCTTCTCTTTCTTTCTTATATCTTGAAACTCTAGAGAAAAAGATGAATAAATCATCTTTCCATATCTTTATATACTTAGTTCCTCCAATAAAATTTGAACAAATTGTCCCTTGTTTGGCTTATTTTCATTTGGCCACATTTTGAAAGGGGTCCATGGCCAAGTGGCCCCCTTTCTTGAAAATTCTAGCAAATCTCTTCAATTTCATGAAAAATATTTTCCCTTGTTCCAAATTTGCCCCCTAGCCTTTCTCCGTATTTCCACGAGTCATTATGCAAATTTACCATTTTACCCCCGGCCTTTCTTAATATTCCAACTTTTTACAATTTTCCATACGCAACTTGTGTCACTTGCCTTGACTTACCCGAGGGTCCAAAATACGGAATGTAACAAGTATTTCTTGATGAGCATTTTGTGTAGCCAAGTTGTGGTCTTAGGCGAGCCAACCTGATTTGCTTGTTCACATATACCTCCATCTGCTGTTCTAAGATCTTTGACTGTTGGTCAGCCTGTTCAGCTTTGATCAAAACCTTCCTAAAGTTTTCTCGATTAAATGCAAATAGATCTTGTGTTGACTACTATATGGATGGAGGAGGAATAGCAGGGGCTCTCTGCTATATCAAAGAAACAGGTCCATCCCTCATGGGAGGAAATGCAAAGATGGATGGCATAGTAGTGGTCTCAGATACCACATCAGTGGGAGGTTTCTTAGTGTTAGCATCTCTGGTGGCTTCTAAATCGAACTCAACATGAGTCTCCTCCTGCCTTTCGAACAACTCAGTAAATATCTCCTCAATGCGCTGGTTTGCTTTTTGGTCCTCCAATTTGGTCTTCCAGATGTCATAACAGTGGACAACTGTAACACAGTGATCTCTATGAGGGATATGCCTTACACCCGCTTGCATACATAATGCAGTGATATGGCAGGGGAATATTAAGGATGTGGCTTCATGTGGTGCCTTTTCTCGAATCTCGGTGACTATCATCTTCCCAATATCTAGTGGATAATGGGTCATAAGTGCTACAACTGCCACCGCTCGATCCGAAGTGAAGCTAAGAGTTATCATTTGTGTAGGAAGAATTATATACCGTACCATACTCCACCAAAATTTTGCCTCAAGCGTCAGCGACCTTTTATAGATTTTGGCCTTTTTCTTTAGCCAAGGTGAATCGGTCCTAGCGATCAAAGATGCAACCCACTGATGCACATACCTCAATGTCCTCATTTCAATTTTGTCCCAGTACTTGGCCATATTTGGTGAGGCAACAAAGTTATCTCCAAAGTAGTATCTGTTGATGGCTTTACTGGAGATGTCTACCTTTATGTTCTGAACCTCTATAACATCTGGCCTTGCAACCTTCTATTTTTCTTGGCCCTGTTTCCTCACTTTGATCATGTGAGCACTATAGGCCGTATAGAACTCACACACGAGAATTGGACAATATCACTCGGGGGGTTGCTGAAGACTTCCAACCCTTAAAGGTTCAGCGTATCAACAATATGAGGATGATCCTCCAAATCCCAGAGGCCAATCTTCCTTTCTTCCCACGTGCTTACCTATGGATTTGCCCTTTTCTTCATTCCATCTATACCCTGCTCAAACCTTTCTTTGATACCTTCGATCGAGAACCGCCGGGCATCTTCTGATAAAGCTTCTTTCTTACTTCGGCCCGTCAGTTTTCTTTCGCACTGTCCATCTTTGAGTTGGCAGGGGTGTTAGTAGGTGATTCATTTCCTTCAAAGAGAACCCTCATTACCAGAGCTCGAACCAACAGATGATTCCTCCTCTTCAAACTGAGAGAAATCCTTCGGCTCGGTGTAGCAGTTCTTGTTCATTTTAGGGGTCAAACATTTGCATCTTGCACCTCTTGGTTGAAGGGCTCATCACGAAGCCTTGACTGTGTAGTTCCCTTGCCTTGACCCCACGCCCGAGCCGCCGATTGGACCCGTTACCCTCCCATAGTATTCTTTGGCGTATACATTGTTGAGGAAAATGTTAAGCATAGCAAAATGCACGGAAGGCAAGAAAAGAACTTAAGCAATTTTTTGCTTCAATGTTGCTTTCTTCCAGTTGTGCAAGCCATACATGATAAGTACGGGACGTACAATTAAATACGGCTCGTACATCCTGTCATACAATTGTTAACTCAGAAGTACGGCTTAAAGGTACATTTGGTAAAAAAATGTACGGGCGTACTTTCAAGTCGTACCTCATTTGGCACAAAACAGAATGGTCCTTAAAATTTTACTGAAGTACGGGCAAAAAGTAGGGGGCGTACAATAAAGAACGTCCCATATTTTCTGCCTGTACCTTAAGAACTGGATACATATCTCAAGTATTTTCTAAGGCAATGCACAACATCACATACACATATTTTACTTCCTTCATTTTTCAATATGTGGGTATGGGTTCGTTACATCGTACTTCACCAGTTTTATCAATTTCTTCTCATTGGCAATTCATCGAACAATTGGCAGGCATAACAATATTGAACTTCGCTATTAAAGTCGTCCATTGGAATACCCTACGACTCAGTGGAGGTTTCCATATACTCGCCCTCACGAGTTCTTTATACAAAGACAACATACCAATCCTCATCCCCAACCAAGATGCAACCCACAGTCAACAGTTATCAACTATAAACCTAAGTAAAAATCAACTTTTTGTCTACCCCACATGAATGCAAATTCATATACATATTTACCCTTAGATAAGGGGGGAATTACCTATAAGTTTAAATTTT
>NW_026713743.1:0-26257 GCF_029784015.1 Lycium ferocissimum | reverse complement strand
TATCAACATGAACACCATATAAGTAATGCCTCCATATTTTCAGTGCATGAATGACTGCAGCTAACTCTAAATCATGAATCGGGTAATTCTTCTCGTGCTTCCTCAACTGCCTCCAAGCATAAGCGATAACCTTACCGTGCTGCATCAACATACAACCCAGTCCGACGCCGGAAGCGTCATAATAAATAACATAGCCCTTAGACCCTTCTAGAAGTGCTAGAACTGGTGCTGAAATCAATATATCCTTCAATGTTTGGAAACTCCACTAAATAGCATCGGTCCGCTGAACTCAGTTGCCTTCTGAGTCAACTTTGTTAGAGGCGCAGAAAGAGGATAAATCCTCTACAAACCTCTTATGACAGCCAGTCAAATCTAGAAAACTACAAACCTCCATCGGTGTCGTGGGTCTAGACCAACTCTTCACAGTTTTTATCTTCTGCGTATCAACCCTGATGCCCTTTTCTGATATAATGTGCCCCAGGAAAGCCACAGAGTTCAACCAGAACTCATATTTAGAGAACTTTTGTTCGAGGCTGTGTGTCCACCAAACAGTATATGGAGGGACCTGGTTGTATACCAGTTCCCTTATGCAAAGGCAGTATGTAAGGGACACAAGATGTTACCGTGAAAAACTCCTTGCTCAAGGCATTAAAAATCACGACCTACCCCAGTAGGATTTCAACTCCACTACACGAGCAACTTCAGATTACAACCTATTGTAAGTGAGGAACTAATTCCTATAATCCCTCAACCCTTACAATAGTAGCAACCTCGGAACTAACTCCCATAGTCCCTCAACCTTTGCAATACACCGATTATAAATACCTCCACTTGACTAAATTTAGCCCAGAAAACTAAGGTTGACAACCTCTAGCCAAACCTAACTGATACACCGTAGACTAAACACTAGCCAAGAGTACCACTTAATGGATAGAAAGGTAAACTGCCTAACAACTACTAAGAATTTGAAATACCTGCAACAGCTTCTTATAAGAGAAGAGTAGGTTTACAAGTTAAAGCACATAAAACAAAGCTTAAAACAAACTAAAAGAATAAAGCGTCTTCAGTGTTGGAAACAGATCATTCAATATGTGATTAGCTTTGTTGAACACTTGGAGTGGTTTGTGATGGCTGCACCTTTTGAGTGATTTTTAGGTTTTCCAAGTGATGCACAATATGTTGCAACATGTTGTATATATAGTGGGAAGCATGTGGGATGGATAGAGACCACTCATTCAATATTTGACCTAAAGCATGGGCCAGCTCAACTGTCGTACTTGTGTGCAGTGAGCTCGGATTTACAGCTGTCTCTACTTATCATGCAAGATGCACAGAGAGTAGATCACGGACTGTGTCTCTATCCGGATTCGAATCAGTTTGACAATCATCAAAACAAAAGGCACTTGGACGTATCAATTTCCCCTTTTTTGATGATGACAAACTTATAGACTATGTTTCCCTTGAGGACCAGCTACCCACTTGTTCCCCAAAATGGGGTTGGCACCATCATTGTCAAGGCACCTGCAATATGTTAGCAACATAATACTATTTCCTCTGCGAACTGGAAAACCAGGTTTTTGCCCACTAAAGGGTCCTTCAATTATAAACAACACATATCAATCTTTCCTTCTTGATTGTAGCATATCTTCCCTCTTTGAATCACAGCACATATCACATCAACACATATCTTCCTCTGCGAACTGGAAAACCAGGTTGTTGCCCACTAAAAGGTCCTTTAATTATAAACAAAGACATATCGATCTTTCCCCCTTGATTTTAGCATATCTTCCCTCTTTGAATCACATCAACACATATCACATCAACACATATCTTCCCCCTTTTGGCATCATCAAAAAGGAAATAGACCACGGCCAATAAGAGGTACGAGCAATAGTGCACGAGAAAAAAGGTAATAGCCCAAAAATAGATAGTAGTTCGAACAATGCAAACATGTGTTAAATAAACTACTATTGTACTAGTCCGAAAGAGAAAAGTCAGACATGGGAGGAGAGGACAGGGACTAGAGGAAAATGCTAGGGACTGATTACTGGGGATGATCCAGATCGTGAAGATTTTTGTCAATTTTCTCAATGTGTGCACCCTGATCCTGGAGCAGTTGGTGCTTCACTTATACTTATCCTCCTTTTCTTTTGAGAAGCAGACTCTCCTCCTATCTCCTCCTCTCCTCCTGTCTTTCCCTTTGATTTCTTTTTCTTGTTTTCTCTTGAGGCACCTAGTGCTTCAGCAGGGATGGGGCACCAGGTTTTCTTCTCATGGTGGGAGTCGGGTAAGACATCAACAAGATTTTCTTCCCTATTAAGATTTTCGATTTATTTTCCTGTAGAGTTGTCGATGTTAGCTCTTTCCATTTTAACCCCTCCACTTTTGTCGTCAGATTCTCTCAAAAAAAAGTCTGACGATAGTAGGTATACATCTGCATCACTTCCGATAAGGTCAAAAAAATTTCTTTGGTCAAGGAAACCAGATAAGGATGTAGATTTTCTCGAAACTCTTAGTCTACTAGTTTTTGGAGGGACGAGTATGGGGGATTTTGGAATTGGTTCAGAGGTACTTTGGTTAGAGGAGATTGAGTGCTATGAGGATGATGGTTTGGAGACCATTTCGATTTGGTTTGAAAAAGGTTTTGTGATGCTTGTACTTGAGTTGGTTCAGACAGCCTTTTACGGTATCCTAGATGGCATTTTAGGACAGGAGTAACAGAAGGGACAGATTGGTTCTGAAGTAAAGCGCCGATTGGAAGGTTTAAGGTTTGAACTTTAAATTAGGAGACACTTGACCAACTTGGCACTTAAGTAGTTCAGAACATAAGAAAATACTGAACGGACTACTAACCTGAGTCACAGAGAGACCGGGTCTCTAGACAATTTTGACGGTGTCGAGCAATAAGTCTGAAAACCTGTTCACATGCTGTCCTGTACCTCCCATGTGTGTATACCTCTTCTCCTGTCACATCCACTTTTTGACCTATCATTTGCATTTTCTGCTTCATCATTCTACTCATCTTCCTTTCTTACTTCGGCTTGGAGTAACTTTGAATTCTAAACTGCAGCATCTGACATTGAGATGTGTCCTTTCCTTTAGATACCAAGGGCACACATCCTGCAGTGAAGGCCTTGAGGAGAGACCTTTTTGACTAACCCATGAGATTTTTGCTGTCCCTGCTTGTCAACATAATTGACAGCTTTCTTTCTTCTCTTTCTCCTCAGCCTCCTTTTAGCCCATGCGGGTAGCACTTCTTTTCTCCCTTCTCAAGATCCTTTCTTTTGAGGACCTGTTCCTTTCGTTCCTTTTTGAGAACCTTTTTTCTAAGGACCAGTTCCTCCTATTTTGACTCCCTTTTTGACAAAGTCTTTGTTCCTTTGAAAAACCTTAATCCTTGCTTTACATCCCTCCTTGTAATGTCCTGGTTTCCCACAGTGAGTGCACAACCAGTTTTCAGTTGTGGAGACATACTTGCTGTGTGGATTATAGGGTATTTTCTCTCTGTTAAAACCAATCCCTTCTTTTTCATCTCCTTTACTCCTGTACATGGAGGCAATCATATCAGAGGACCAAGTCCAATTGAGAGCTTTGGCAAGATCAAACTTGACCCTATTCAAATTCTTTTCTAGTAACTCATTCTTCTCAATCACAAAGAATAAGGCTTAGTTTTGCTATTTTTAACTTCTTTTCAAGCACTAGAAAGGTTTCATTTGCTACACCTTTTCCCTTGAAAGACATTTTCACTCTTTCTCTCACTTGGCTTTCCAACAAAATATTTTGTTGGTTTGTCTCATGGATTTATTTCTTCATTTCTCTAGAGGCTATACGCAGGTTGTCCCTTTCTTGCTCTGTCTTATCAATTACTTGATTCAGCTCATCCTTCTCAGCAACCAAAACGTGATACGCATCAATTAACACGCTTGATAGAGATATCAGTTTCTTTTGAGAGTAAACTTTTAAGTTTTTCTTTGTGTCAAGAAAGTTTCTCTCCTTATCCTCATCATCCGTGTCAAACTTAGCCATGAGCACACTTATTAACCTATTTTCAATTGCTTCATCTTCAATGGCCATCATTGATGTGTCCCCTTGGTCATTTTCATCTTCAGATTCACTAGAGGAATTTCCCTTCGCAGCAAGCTCTTGCTTTACCAGCTCGTCAGTAACTTCTCTTTTTTTGAATGTTCTGTCGGGGATCTGGTTCCTCCTGACTGTCCAATCATAATTGTCCTGCTTGTTTTGAGGACAATCCTTCATGAAGTGGCCAAGTTTCCCACATTTGTGACAACAGTTGTCATTTCCTCTGAAGTTTCTGGTAGAACACCCTGTCTTAGTGAATCCACCATTCTTCTTGATTATCTTATGCAACCTCCAAGTAAGATAGGCTATTTCAGATTCATCGTCACTTGAATCCCCTCTTGCAGCTTTAAGAACTAGATTTCTCTCTTTCTTTACTTCATTCTTTTATGCCTTATTCAAGGTTATCTTCATCTCATACGTCTTGAGATTCCCTATTATTTCATCAACAGTCAGCTTAGCGAGAACTTTGACTTCATAGATGGCATTTACTTTACTGTTCCAAGAATCATGCAAAACTCTGAGTAGCTTCCTTAACAGTTTGATAGATGTGATGACCTCTCCTAGAGAGCTGAGTTCATTGATTATAGAGGTGAATCTAGTGTGCATGTCATGGATAGATTCGTCCTCTTTCATTTTGAACAACTCATACTCTGTAGTGAGCATGTCAATCTTGGTGTTTTTTACTTGAGTTGTTCTTTCATGGGCAGTTTGGAGAGCTTCCCAGATCTCTTTAGCAGTTGTACATGCTAAAATACGATTGTATTCCTCAGCTCCTATTCCACGGACAAGAATCTTCTTTACTTTGTAGTTTTTCTCCACAGCCTTCCTATCTGCCTCATTATATTCTTGCCTCATTTTTTGAGTGGCTGCTATGCCAGCTTCATCTTTGTTTACAGGAACATGAGGACCATCAAAAATAATGTCCCACAGTTCTGAGTCTTCAGCCATATTGAAATCATGCATCCTAGCCTTCCACAACCCATAATAATTTCCATTGAATCTGGGTGGTCTGGTAAATAATTGACCTTCTTCCAGGTTTGGTGGGGCTGCCATTTCACAGATTCTTTCTAGGTGTTAACTTTTTAGAAAGCACCTGCTCTGATGCCACTTGTTAGAGGTTGTGTATCCACTAAACAGTCTATGGAGGGACTTGGTTGTTTACCAGTTTCGTTATACAGTGCAGCATGTAAAGGACACAGGATGTTACCGTGGAAAACCCTTTGCTCAAGGGATTAAAAATCACGACCCACCCCAGTACGATGTCAACTCCACTACACGAGCAACTTAAGATTACAACCTATTGTAAGCTAGGAACTAACTCCCATAATCCCTCAACCCTTACAATAGTAGCAACCTAGGAACTAACTCCCGTTGTCTCTCAACCTTTGCACTACACCGATTGCAAACACCTCTACTTGACTAACATTAGCCCAGAAAACTAAGGTTGACTACCTCTAGCCAAACCCAACTAATACACCTTAGACTAAACACTAGCCAAGGGTACCACTCAATAGATTGAAAGGTAAACTGCCTAACAACTACTAAGAATTTGAAATACCTACAAATAGCTTCTTATAAGAGAAGAGTAGGTTTACAAGTTAAAGCACATAAAACAAAGCTTAAAACAAACTAAGAGAATAAAGCATCTTCAGTGTTGGAAACAGATCATTCAGTTTGTGATTAGCTTTGTTGAACACTTGGAGTGTCTTGTGATGGCTGCACCTTTTGAGTGATTTTTAGGTTTTCCAAATGATGCACAATATGTTGCAACATGTTGTATATATAGTGGGAAGCATGTGGGATGGATAAAGACCACTCATTCAATATTTGACCTAAAGCATAGGCCAGCTCAACTGTTGTACTTGTGTGCAGTGAGTAGCTCGAATTTACAGCTGTCTCTGCTTATCATGCAAGATGCACAGAGAGTAGATCACAGACCAGGTCTCTATCTAGTTCTGAATCAGTTTGACAATCATCAAAACAAAAGGCACTAGGACGTATCAATTTCCCCTTTTTTGATGATGACAAACTTATAGACTATGTTTCCCTTGAGGACCAGCTACCCACTTGTTCCCCATGCGAAGCAGACCATCACTGTCAAGGCACCTGCAACATGTTAGCAACATAATAACATTTCCTCAGCGAACTGGAAAACCAGGTTTTTGCCCACTAAAGGGTCCTTCAATTATAAACAACACATATCAATCTTTCCTTCTTGATTGTAGCATATCTTCCCTCTTTGAATCACAGCAACACATCAACACATATCACATCAACACATATCTTTCTCTGCGAACTAGAAAACCAGGTTGTTGCCCACTAAAGGGAGCTTCAATTATAAACAGCACATATCAATCTTTCCCCCTTGATTTTAGCATATCTTCCCTCTTTGAATCACATCAACGCATATCACATCAACACATATCTTCCCCCTTTTGGCGTCATCAAAAAGGAAATAGATCACAGCCAATAAGAGGTACGAGCAATAGTGCACGAGAAAAAAAAGTAATAGCCCAAAAATAGATAGTTGTTCGAACAATGCAAACATGTGTTAAATAAACTACTATTGTTTGACAATCATCAAAACAAAAAGCACTTGGACGTATCAACTTTGCATATAGCTTCCGATCCTGAAAGACTCTGAGTACCGCGCAAATGATCCGCATGCTCAGTCTTTGATCGTGAGTAAACTAGAATGTCATCAATAAATACAATCACAAACATATCCAAGAAAGGTCTAAATACACGGTTCATCAAATGCATAAATACTGCTGGGGCATTAGTCAAGCCGAATGACATCAGACGAAACTCAAAGTGGCCATATCTAGTCGTGAAAGCTGTCTTAGAAATGTCCTTCTCTTTGACCCTAACCTGATGGTAGCCTAACCTCAGGTCTATTTTTGAGGAATATCAGGCACCCTGCAACTGGTCAAATAAATCATCAATCCACGAGAGCGGGTATTTATTCTGTATCATCACCTTATTTAGCTGCATGTAGTCAATACACATCCTTAACGAGCCATCTTTCTTTCTAACACACAACACAGGCGCTCCCACGACGATGTACTAGGCCTAATAAAGTCTTTCTCGAGCAAGCCCTTCAACTGCTCCTTCAGCTCTCTCAACTCAAAAGGTGCCATTCTACAAGAAGGAATAGATATCGGCTAAGTGTCTGGTAAAACATCGATAGCAAAATCAATCTCCCGCTCTGGCGGAAGACTCGGAAGCTCGTCAGGAAACACATCTGGGAACTCATTAACACTGGAACAGACTGAAGAGCCGGTGACTCTGCTTTTACATTTTTAACTCGAACTATATGATAGATACAACCTTTTGCGATCATTTTCTTTGCCTTGAGATAGGAAATAAACCTACCTCTTGGCGAAGCTGTAATACCTTTCCATTCCATCACTGGCTCTCCTGAAAACTGGAACCGGACCATTTTTGTTCTGCAATCAACATTAGCATAACAAGAGGACAAACAGTCCATCCTTATAATAATATCGAAGTCCACCATATCTAACGCAATCAAATTAGAAACAGTATAATGATTACAAATTATAACTACACAACCTTTGTATACTCGTCTAGCTATCACGGGATCACCAGCAGGTGTAGACACCTCAAAAGGTCTAATTAACTCAGGTTCCACCCCAAACTTACTAGTAATAAAAGGAGTAACATATGACAATGTAGAACCTGGATCTATCAATGCATATACATCATGGGAGGAGACTGATGGTATGCCTGTGACAATATCAGGTGATGACTCAACATCCTGTCGACCAGCCAATGCATAAATGCGGTTCAAAGGACCGCTCGAACTGGACGCTTCACCTCTGCCTCTACCACGACCGGCTAGTGTCTGAGAACCCTGCCCAGGAGGGCGTACAGATGATGAAGAACCTGTTGCAGATCCAATCAGCTGAACTACACCTCTACCGCCTCTCGATGGACAATCTCGCATAATGTGGCCTGGCTGGCCACTGGTATAACACACATCCGAACCCAAACGACACTGTCCACACGCAAGACAGTATTTGTTCATTCATTACATTTTAACAAGCTAAAATCTATAAAATTGTCATTTAAACTTATCATTTAGAATTTGAAATGTCTTATGACTTTTTTCACCCTTTAAATATAGATCTCCACTTGATAGAATTATCAGTTAATATTTGTCTAATATTCAGGACTTAAATCAACTAAAATTTTAATTATTAAATCTTTCCTTATTTGAATTATGTAGGAAATCTAATATTTAAGAATTTAAAATTAACTACCAAAATTTGTGAATAAACTTAACAAGGCTAATATATTCTTTACAGTAATGAATAGGGGTATAACTTGTACCCATGTCGTTTGATTATGTAGAGGTGAAAAGTCAATCGGAGCCAATAACAATTCTACTGTGCTTAATTTGGTGAAAAGTAATTATCAATAGTGATACTAAAGTTTTAGTACTTCTACTTCATCTTCCATTTTTGTTTTTTATTAAATTAAAATTTACTAAACTTACTATCAAATTTAGTAAAGAAAAGATGTTTTATTGAAGGAATATGAAGAGCAAACAATAAAAGATAAAGGGTGTGCTTGGTATGAAGAAAAACATTTTCCGGAAAATGTTTTTCAATTTTCTCATGTTCGTTTGGTCCAAATTTTTGGAAAACATTTTTTTAGGAAAGTAAGTTCCTCAAAAATGAAGAAAATGACTTCCCTAATCAAAGTAGGGAAAACAAGTCCATAATTAACATTTCACCAACCACCCTACCACCACGCAACCCACACCCAACCACCAAACCCCAACAACTCCCACAACCCCACGCACCCTCCCCCTACCCCAACCCCAACCCCGTACACCCTTATCCCTCCCGGATTTTCTACTTCATATTTAATTTTACCCTTACAAATTTTTATAAAAATGGAAAGTTTGCATAGTTAAATTTATGTGGGGATGGGTGGTGTGTGGTGGTGGGGTGGATAACAAAAAAATTTCCCATATTTTTTAAAAGTTAAATAAAATATATGAAATAAATTTGAGAAGGGGTAGGTGGGTGGGAGGGTTGGATAGAGCGGTGGTGTGGGGTGGGTGGTGGTGTGGCGTATGAGTGGGTGAAGATGAAGTGGTTGGAGGGTGGTGGTTGGGTGGGGGTGAGGGTGAGGTTTGGTGTGATATAGGGTGGTGGGGTTGGTGGGGTATGGGTAGTATGTTTCGAAAAATATTTTCTACCAATCAACCGAACAAGAGAAAATAAGAAATTCACTTATTTTTCACTGCCTAACCGAACATGAGAAAATAAATAGAAATTCACTTATTTTTCAAGAATACATTTCCCAGGAAAACATTTTTCTTAGAAAACATTTTCCTCCATACCGAACACACCCACTTTAATAGCAAAACCAATCAGTAAATTTAGTCAACCAAAACACTTTTTGATCCCACTGTCTCAATTATCATTCCAAAGGTAGGTTAGTCGATCTTTCTTTGGCAAAGTAAGAAAAAGGGGGGAAATTTGTAATGTTACAGTTATCATGACATTTTTTCTTGTATAGATACGAAATAGATTTGAGTCTATAATAAGAGAAAATTGTTTATAAAGTAAATTAACAATTTCAATGCAAGGTGTGTTATAACGGAACGTGGTGGTGGCGATGTCCTGAATATCGAGTCATTGAAAACCCTACACAATACCTAACTCTTATACTACCTAACTCTTATACTACCGCCAGACATGGCGGCGCCGGCCGGCAGCCAACCTCCAACGGGGGTTGGCTTGCCTATCAACACTACTATCATCCCATCTACCAATAACACCAATCCTACACCAATGAATTATGCTTTTGCCTTACATAATGCACCTTCACAACAAGCCCCGAACCCTATTGAACCAAAGACTGTTACTTTCTTGCATGGTGAGCCAACAGTCACTTGGACGAAGAGGGAGTTTGAAGAATTAACGAAGCGACAAAACCTACAATTTGCTATTGTAGCAAAATTCTCATATGGCAGGCCAGATCTTGCGGAACTAAGGACTACATTGCCGATCCAACTGGAAATCAAAGGAACATGTACTATTGGATACTTGGAGGAACGCTACATTTTGCTTAGGTTGTCATTGTTAGAGGACTATGCAGTACTAATGTCGAAACCTTAGGAACTAAAGGTCAGGAATAGATATTTCCCTTTAAGATTTCTTAAATGGGATCCATGGTTTAACCCGGATGAAGAAACAACAATAGTAATTGCGTGATCTTTTTTCCTGGACTACCAACTAATCTATTTGACAAAGAGTCAATGTTTACTTTAGCAAGTGCAGTTGGTACTCCATTAGTGATCGACAAAGCCACAAATAATAAGACGAGACCTAGTTGTGCTAGGATTAAAGTGGAGGTTGACCTGTTGAAGAATTTACCAAAAAGAATACAAATCAATTGCACCGGATGAAGAGACTGGAGAAGTGAAGTCGAAATGGCAAAAAATTCAATATGATTATTTGCCAAAGTATTGTACACATTGTAAGTTACAAGGGCATGATATTCCTGGATGCTGGGTTTTACATCCAGAACATAAACCAAAAAAGGAGGAGCACGTGGAAGAAATAAAGGGCGAGCGTATATGAGGAAAGATAAAGAAGAAACTTTGAAAACTAATGGTCAAAGGACATCCACTGACCTGAAGCAGGAAGGGGTATTCAAAAATGGGAAATTAGTGTATGAAAGTTGGAATGTGGTGAATAATAAGAAAAATAAGGGCATGACAAATGGAGAAGTTCAAAAAGAAAAGCAGACTTCCACCAAGGATACTGCAACTGCTAACAAATTTAATACCTTAGTGGATTTGACTGAGGAAATGCAAGAGGAAACAGGGAACAAGGTTGCACATCAGAACATTGAGAACACTTGCAAACAACAGGAGACATCCAAATCATGGGTTGAGGCATCATTTGGGAAGATGAATGGCGCAAATAAGGAAATAGGTGAGAGTCAGAAAGGGGAAGCAGTGAAAAATGCAGACAAACAAAGCAATGATAACAATACAAGCAAGGATAGTATAAGCAAGGCATCAGAACCAGCACAGCAGGCAAAAGTAAATGCAGTTACACAGATGGATGAGAGGGAAATACAAAACAACAAGAATATTCATGATGCAAAGGATGTGTCTGATATAAACATTAGGCAACAGCCGATCCCGGACCAGGAATGCAGTTCATGGAGGGGTAAGGAAGATGATGCATGCAACATCCAGTTCTAGAGATAAATTTACACCAAAAAAACTCCTGATGATACCCAGTCAGTAGAGAATGCAGCTCAAATGGTCCATGATGGTGGACCTGCAATTTCAGTTACAACAGGCACATCAGCTATAGCAGATAATCAAGATGGACAAGTTGATACAGCTAACAGCAAGAAGGAAAATAACAAAGCACACAACAATGAGATGGAAATAAAATTCAATGCAGAAAATGCAGAACATAAATGCAGTGGTAGCATACAACAGTTGAATGAGGAAAAAGAAAAGGAAACTGATATTGGGGATGATGAGGAGGTAGATAAAAATGTCAACTTAATTGATGGCAAGTATACAACAAACATCTCCCCCAAACATATTCCAAGGAATAGGAAGGAAAGCAGGCAATACAAACAAAGAGATAAAAGTGTACCTCCTAAGACAAAGGAGGTGTACAAACAAGAAAGCACTTGCCATGTCAACCTCTCAATGAATTGTTCTCTCATTTGGAATATTAGGTCTGTTAACACTCAGCAGGCCTTTGAAAGAGTAATGTTGTTACATAGGCAAAAACAATTCAATGTTATCGCTTTAATGGAACCTTTTCAAAGATGTTAGGCATATTGAAATGTATAGGCTATGGCTTAATATGGAGACTGCTGCATACAATATAAATGGAAAGATATGGATTTTTGTGGAAGCAGGAATACAAGTGGAGGTTTTAAAGGACACTGATCAGCTATTGTCTTTTAAACTCACTCACTTAGATGGAGGGCAAGAAGTTGTTATGACTGTAATTTATGCAAGCACTGACAAGGATACAAGGAGGACACTATGGGATGATTTGTATGACATTGCTTCACATGTAAATCTCCCTTGGCTGGTAGGGGGGGGGATTTTAATGTGATTACTGAGGCTGCAGAAAAATATGATGGACTCCGCTTCAATTTACAGAGACAGAGGACTTCAGGCATTGTATTGATTCATGTCAGCTAGTTGATCTTGGTTTTAGAGGGAGCATTTACACTTGGTGGAATGGAAGGTCAGATGAGGCATGCATTTTCAAAAGGCTAGACAGATGCTTAGGGAATCAAGCACTTCAGAATACCTTTCCAAATCTTGAGGTAGAGCACCTTATCAAGCAAGGATCTGATCATTCACCCTTGTTGATAAGTTTAAAACAAGATAGTAGACTAGTAAAAAAGCCTTTCAGATTTCTTAACTTCTGGGTGGAGCATGAGACTTTTCAAGATGTGGTTAGAGACAATTGGGCCTCAAACTTTGGCTCAGATCCTTTTTATAATTTTCACAACAATTTGAAAAGGGTGAGCAAGGCTCTTACTAAGTGGAGCAAGGAGACATATGGTGATATTTTTAAGCAAATTGCTACTTGGGAGGAGGTGGTGGTGCGGATACGAGCAAGAATTTGAGCAAAATCCTTAGCTTGAATTGGCAAAGATTACAGAAAGTACAGGCTGAATTGATAAGATTTTATGCTATTGAAGAAAAGTTCTGGAAGCAGAAGGCAGGAATGCAGTGGTTTAAAGATGGAGACAGAAACACCAAATTTTTCCATGCTCATGTAAATGGAAAAAGAAGAAGACTGCAGCTTAAAAGAATCCAGGACAGTACTGGAGTCTGGGTGGAAACTGAAGAAGATATTGCTAATGAGGCCATTAGATTCTTTTCAAGCCAATTCAAAGAAGAAACTTGGCCTACTGATTTTGAGATGCTGAAACATATCCCTAATTTGATCACTGATGCACAAAATGAAAAGCTAAATGAACTTCCAGAAGAGGATGAGGTAAAAAGGGTTGTTTTTTGCCTAAATGATAGTTCGAGGTCCCGATGGCTATACAAATTCTTTCAAGCATGTTGGGAGATAATTGCAAAGGATTTGACCATGATGGTGAGGGCATTTTTCTCCGGGACATGAACTACCTAGGTACATCACTTGTACTAACTTAGTTCTAATTCCTAAAAAGAAAGAGGTATGCACTTTCTCAGATTTGAGCAACATTACCAGCAAAATTTTCTCTAGAATAATTCATGAAAGGATGGTATTGTTATTACCAAATCTCATTTCACCACAACAATCAGGATTTGTCAAAAGTAGAAGTATTGTAGAGAATATACTACTGGTGCAGGAGATAGTTCATGATATCAGGATTAGGGGTAAGCCTGCTAATGTGGTCATTAAGCTAGATATGGCAAAGGCATATGATAGGGTCTCTTGGTTATTCCTAACTAGAGTTTTGAGAAAAATGGGCTTTGGAGAAAGACTAATTGACATGGTATTCAGGATCATATCTAACAACTGGTACTCCATTCTGATAAATGGACAGCCACATGGTTTTTTTAGGTCTACAAGAGGGGTGAAACAAGGAGATCCTTTATCTCCCACTTTGTTCATACTTGCTGCGGAATGTCTAACTAGAGCTTTGAATGCTTTACATACTGATGCAAAATTCAAAGAATATGGGATGCCAAAATGGAGTCCATATGTCAATCATTTGGCATATGCTGATGACACAATTATTTTTACTTCTTTAGATGACCAATCTATGAGACTGGTCATGGATACTTTGACAAAGTATGAAGAGGTTAGTGGACAGAAGATTAACAAAGGAAAGTGTGCAGTCTACATGCATCACTCTGTTCCACAGACCATTAGTGACTTGGTGTGCAATGTTACCTAAATTTCAAGAAACGAATTTCCATTTACATACCTAGGGGTTCCAATTTACTATGGCAGAAGACTTTATATCCATTACCAGGAACTTATTGAAAAAGTTCGGTAATGTTTAGTTCTGGGCTGAAAGCTATTATTGGAGGAAGAACCACGTTGATAAAACATGTACCGCAAAGTATGCCCATACATCTTTTATCTCAGCGATCCACCAACACCGAGTCTTAGCCCAAATTCACAGCTTTACTAAGTTCTTCCGGAGTAATTTGCTGGGAATTCTAGCAAACATTGGGCTACTTGGACAACTCTATGCCACCCACAGGAAGAAGAAGGGATGGGTTTTAGAAGTCTGCAGGATGTCTCCAAAGCCCTATTTGCAAAGCTATGGTGGAACATGAGAACTAAGCAGTCACTATGGAGGACTTTCATGAGCAACAAGTACTTAAAGAAGTTTCATGCGGTCGATAGCCACGAAGAAATTGGTACTGTGTTTGGAAAAAAATGCTCAAAGTTAGGGAAGAAATAGAACATGAGATTTGGTGAAAGGTGCAACAAGGAAATTCCTATTTACGGATGGACAATTGAATTGTGTCTGGGAGCACTTTATCATATTACCCCACGCATTTTGAATGGAATCCAACGGTAATCCTTGTTAAAGAAGTTGCGAGAAACGGACAAAATGGAATGAAGATATGATGAGGGAACTACTTCCTGAAGAACTGGCTAGTTATATTATAAACCATATTGATCCTCCAGTGGAACACAAAGGGGTTGATAAAGCTTTTTGGAAGATGGAAGCAAGGGGAAAGTTCACAGTGGGATCAGCATTTCAACTAATCAGACAAAGAAAGGAACCGAAGCAAGTTGTACAACGGATGTGGATCAAGGGACTACACATTAAAATTTCATTTTTTATGTGGAGGTTGGAAGTTTAAATTGCCCCTTGATGATAAACTCAAAAGATGGGGTCATCAGTTCCCATCTAGGTGTTATTGCTGTCAGAATCCATCAACTGAAGACATCTCACATGTGTTCCTAAAAGCTCCTGATGCTCAAATTATTTGGAAACATTTTTGCAGACCAGTTGGGATAGACATTCTAGACCTGCACATCATTCAGGTGGTAAATAAATGGTGGGACTTGCCAGTGAAGGGTGAGGTCAAGTATATTTACAATGCAGTGCCTGCAATCATACTTTGGGAGCTTTGGAAAAGGAGAAACACATTGAGACATGAAGGGAAGATTTCAACAGCCAAGCTGATTTATCAAGTGATGCATACCTTGATTTTGTTTATGAAGGTTAGAAGGAAGAATTTCAAGTATGCTCCTTACAGATGGGTGTCAGTTGTTGAGGCTATGGATAGGTACTCTCAACCTGTGAAAGTCATTACTGTGGTGTGGAAGATGCCAGATAGAGGTTGGATAAAAGTTAACACTGATGGCTTTCTCAGAAAATCCTGGGAGAAGTGCTTGGGGTTTCTGTGTTAGGGATGAAAATGGAGATTTATTGCAGGCAAAAGCACAAGAAATGGAGGACCATCTAAGTACTAACACTCAAGCAGAAGCAATGGCAATCCTACAGGCTCTCAGATATTTGGATAACACTCAGGCGGAAAGAATTATTATTGAAACAGACTCTCTTCTCCTAATGAATATCATCAAGAAGACATGGGAAGTCCTTGGCAAATTATGTAAGCTTGGAGGAAATATGGGAAATCATGGAGAGGAAAACAAAACAAGGTGATTCAACATATATACGGGGAAGGAAACAAGGTGGCGGATTATTTAGCTAATTTGGCTTTGGACTGCGAAATGTGGTGGCTAATAATTTTAAAGAATTAGACGGCATGGAAGAAGAGCGAGTAAACAAAGTGATAAGTTGGAAGGGCCATATTTGAGAATCAAGAAAGGGATCAGGCTATGAAAAGGAAAGGAGGAAGGAGAGATAGAGTAGATCCCCCTATTCAAATCCTTTGGGAGGAGAATAGGGAGGATTTTATTATTACTAACAGTTTTCTTATTAATGCAGGTATAACATTTTCAACAACTCAATGGAGGCAATACAAGGACAAGCTGGAAAGGGCAAACATGAAGGAAGCGCTAACAATTATGGAACGACGAACAACATAGAAAGAGAGAGAGCACGAATACGACGGATTAAATTTCATACTAATCCTTTTATTTTTTGTACTGCGGCGGTATCGGTACCTTTGGGTACTCAATCTATTGGACAACTTTCAAAAGGATGTAGTAGGAACCAGGTCCAACATCAGACTTCAGAGAAGAGAAATTCCTATGGAATGCGAAAGCAAAAGCGAAAATGGAGTCACATAAGTCTTGAATACACTCAACTTGGATGGAGGGATACAAAAGTTTGTAAGCAGCAAACAACCATGATATGGGTGACATCGAGACAGAGAAACAGTGAAAGAACAAACAACGAAACACATACAACAACAACATCAACAGAAACTAAGAAATCAAAATTAACAGACTAACAGATTCATTCTATCCAATTCAACAACAGCACCAACAAATCAGCCAATCGAGACAACTACAAGAAAACAAGCAAGAAGAGAGGACACAACAACAAACCTCATGGATGTCGACATCGCAGTATCGAAAACTTCAAGATGAGGAACGAGCTCAAATCTGACAAAGAATTCTAAGCAACACCAGCTGAAATCGTCAAGTTTTAGCTCCCGCAAGCAAGATACAAGGCGGAATCGGAGAACTCACATATGCAGGAACAAAATCACAAGTTGGAGCTTTTACACAAATCGAAAAGGAAATGCACCGAAGAAGAAATCGGAGGTACAAAAAGAACAACAACAGAAATCAATTCGACAAATGAAGGCAAAGAACGAGTCATTGAAATTACCAAATTCAAAAATTTGGGATTTCAGCTGCCTCTTCACAATATTGGGGCGTGCTTTAAATGACCATCTTCATCAGCTCCAAGCCAACACCAAGGATATAAGACAAATGAAATGGGTCTTGATATGGAGTCGGATTCGGAAGGCAAGCTTCACCACCGGCAGCTTAGTTTCCACTTTAGGGATTTACTTTTTGCATTTTGCTTTACTCTTTGCTTAGGATAGACTTATTTTGTAGGATTTCTTACAAGACCTTTATTTTTCTATAATTTATAAAATAGCCCCTGGGGCCTTAATTTAAAAAAAAAAGAAAAAGATTTGAGTCTATACAAATTTTATTTACAGTACTATATTCTTCCTTATTTAAAAATTTATAAAAGAAGATAATAGAAACAACCCATTTGTAAGATTTTATAGCATGAAGTTTTTATTGCTTTTTGGAAGAAAGTTTCAATATTTAAAACACTGGTATCGGTGTATATAGATGTATATATTCAGTTTTGTGTTTAGCATAGAATATAAGTAAGAACCTGTCAGAAATATTTGATTACTTTGAATTAAATAAAAACCTGTCCTTTTATCGAAAAAATAGAAGTAAAGTTTATACTAAGATAATAAAGTATGTTTTTAAATAATTAATCCAAATAATCAAAGGATTAATTAAAAAAAACAAAGGTTTAACTATAAAAATAAAAATTTGCATCTATTTTAACGTTTATTGCTATTTTACATTAAAAAAAATCGTATAGAATTTTTAATTTATTGACACGTGTAACGCACGAACGCTAAAAATAGTATATATAATATAAAGTTAGGCATAGACAAGGTGATGTCGCACCTCTCTATGGCCAGCATTACTATTTATCTTTTATCTCCTTTTTTGGCATTTTTTCTAACTTTTCATGTTAAATAAATATTAATTGTCTTCTTTTCAAAGGGAATAACCTACCTAACTCCAATAGTGAATATAATGGAGCAATTAGCATTTACATTGAGCTACAGTTATAACATTGATTATTCTTTCGGTAACCCTTTTTGTCATTATGGATTCCTGCAAATTCTTTCAGTTATTGCTTTATACAATATGCATCAATAAGTAATTATAGAATTTGAAATGGATGTTCACCATTATATTTTGAACACTATATAAATAGACACCAAATCCATCCAAATCTCGTGCAATACGGCTTAGCATAGATAGGTATATTGTTAAAATGAATGTGGTTGAAAGCCAATTTCTAAAATTAAGTCATTATCATACTATTTAAATATATACTACTATACAATTAGCTCTCCTTTGACAACAATGACGTGAACATGGCAAAGGGAGTCAGCTAATGCTAGGGGTTTAAAGTTTCGTGAATATCATGAAGTGAAGCAAGAAGAAAAAAAGAAGCAAGGGCCACCTTTCTTTATGGACTTGTGTAAACGTACTTTCTTTCCCCTGTGATGCTACAACCAATTTGACATATTTTTCTATATTGATTTGTGTGAATGTTGTTTTTCCCCCTTTTTTTTTTTCTGTCATCTCTCCAATTTTTACATTGAAGCACTTTGAATTTATATTAAAGTAGAAAATAACCGTTCGAAGGAAAGTACTGATTTTGGGGGATTTTGCATAATCACTTTCCTGATTTTTGGGAATTTGCATAATATTTGGAGGAAAAAATATCGGTATAAAAAAGGAAATAAAAACAAACTAAGAGGAAAAAGAAAGGGAAGGGAAGTTCCATATACAAAGTTGGCCGAGATTGAAGTTGTGAAGAAAACGATACAAATTAGTTTGTTCCATAGTTAGAGTTGGCTGAAATAAAAGTTTACTTTATTTGTCCTTTTTTTTTTTTTTTTTTAACCATTTTTTCCTTTTTATAAAAAATAAAAGAAAATCATCAAAAGAAGATATTAGGTTAACTGACCAAAATTAAATCTATAAGAAAATTATATATCCACATGCATAACATTAATTTATAGAAAGTAAAAGTAAATTTGGTTGGTTAAAAGTTGAAATATGACAATTTTTTCTTCTATAATACTCCCTCCATCTCAAATTATTCGTCGTTTTTTTATTTTACACGCCCCTCAAGAAATATTATTTAGGACGAGTATTTGACTAAGTTTATCTATTTATGTCTAAGTTATAATATTTCTCCATTAACTGTTTACTCTATTTATGTGTCATCTCCATTAATGATAAAATTGTACTAAGGGTAAAATGGAAAAAAAATTAATTGTGCTTTGAACTCCTAAAACGACAAATAATTTGACACAACTATTTTTAGTAACCACGATAAATAATTTGAGACAGAGGTAGTATAAAAGAGCAATTGTAAAATGAATTTTTCAAGTTAGCCGTTAGAATCGGTTTCTATAAAGGAGGTCAAATCTCAGGTTTACATCCCAAGATTATAACATTACCATCTTTTTCTTTTTCATTAACTTTATTTTTAATATTCTACTTTTTCAAGTTCAGATATACTAATTTCTTAAATGAGTTATTTCATATTTAATCTAATTTTATTTAAAGGTTCTCTTTTTAATTTTTTTTAGAATATTTGGATTAATAAAAAATAGTTTTCTTTTATAAAAGTAATCACATTAGTTTCAACTTTGTTTTAATTCTTTTTATAACCACGCGAAGTGCGGACAAGTACAAAAATAAAATAATAAGATAAAGTTCAGTGATAATCCTTGCATTCTGGCATGCGTCCGTTATCTTTCCCTTTGTATCATCTTAATAATGGCTAAAAATGTAAGTTTACATAAATTTGTGTTGGTTCAAATCTTCTATATGCTGCTCCAAACATAATTATTAGGTGTTTCTTTTGTCCCCTTCATGGCCACAGCTAGGAGTGTTCGCCAGTGGCGGAGCCAGGATTTCCGCCGAGGGGGTTCAAAATATAAAAAAGTAAACATACGAAGAAGCCTAAGGGGGTTCAACGTCTACTATGTATACATAAAAAATAATTTTAACCTTGTAAAAATAGTATTTTTTTCCGCCGAGGGGGTTTGGATGAACACCCTCAGCATAGTGTGGTTCTGCCACTGGTGTTCGCGGTTTACTTAAAAATCGATTCAAACCAAAAATCAAAATCAAACCGATTAATTAAATGAACCGATATTTACTTGGGTTTGGTTTGGTTTGGTTTGGTTTTGAATTCTTAAAAATCGATAATATTTGATTTGGTTTTGGTTTTACTAAAAGCAAACCGAAGAAAAAACCGAACTGAACCGACAAATTTTATACATAATTTTTATAATTATATATACAATATATTAATTTTTATAAATACTTTTAAATAATTTATATACTTTTTAAGCAAAATTTTATTTATCTCTAATAGGCTAATGAACTTTATACCTTAAGCCGATTTCAAAAAAGAAATCCATATGAATTCAAACTCATTTATTCAAAGAAACAATTATATGAGATGGACCTAGATTTATTTTTTGTATTTCTTATAAACTTTATTCACTTAATTAAAATCATAAATCTTAACTTCTCCATAATGCAAGAAACTATAGCTATCACAATAAAAGGGTAATTACGGATTATAAGTTAAAAAATGATAGAAAATTCTCCCCTAAATTGTAGGGAAAAAACATGAAAGAGAGGAATACCGTTAATTTTCTTAAAAATCCAAAAACCGACCCAAACCGACGGATATGTATTATATTTGGTTTGGTTTGATTTTAATAATTTTAAAAACCAACTCGATTGATTTGGTTTTGGTTTTAACTCAAAACCGACCCATGAATACCCCTAGCCACAGCCCGTGATTTTCTTTCCTTGTGTTCATTTTGAGATTGTAAACAGAACTTGCGAGGATTTTATTTTTTGGAAAAGTTCAAAGTTACCCTTCAATTAGCAGAAATAGAACACTTTTGCCCTCTGTTATCTTTTGGTAAATGTCCTCTGTTATCTTTTGGTAAATGTCCTCGTGTTCTAAAAATTGGACCACTTCTATCCATATTGACAGGGGCGAATTTGTGTACAAATTTTAGGGCACGTGAACCCATGGTCTCTTCATAAAACTACTTATTTTATGTATATATTTTTTAAAATTGGTATAATCTTATTTGCTGGAACACATGCTACAAGAATGCTAAATGATGCACTTGGTTGAAGGTTTGAGATTTTTACTAAGAGGTCTAGGGATCAATTCCCACTTAATACATTTTCTCCTTCTTTTTTTAGTGGTGAACCCATGTTCTAGAAATTCTAGATTCGCTTCTCTTTTAGCTTAATTCGAATAATCCTTAGCTTAGATATGAAATTTCATCATAAAGCGGAAAGATAGAGAATATCACAAGTCTAAATACACCTAAACCCAATAGTACTGTCAAGAAGCATCGAAGAATAACTGAATTGTGAGAATCATCTCAATACAACATCAAAGTGACACCTATGCATTGCAACATATCGTCCATAAGGTGCAATCTTACCTGCATTGAACTATGTGTTTCAATAATCCATTCATAGTCAACCTCATCCCATAAATAACCAACCAAGTGTGATGGCTACTTGGACTATGCGTGAATTAGGTACCCGGCACCCACGACTTGCAAGGTACTGGTACCATCTCAACTCATAAGTCATAGCACAAAAGACACAGTGCAATCACAATAATATCAATTGAGAACATGAAGACATGTTATGCCTTCCAACGTGTATAGAAACAGTACAGATCATAACATGCTTTTTAATCAGTGCATCTAGTATGCATGTTCAATTTTACAATTCAGTTATAAATCACGATGAAATGTCATTAATTTCATCATATCAAGCTTTTAAAGCAACCAGTGTGATCAACCCGGTCAAATTTCGAAACAAATTACATGGACGGGATACCTATCATGCAAGGTAATGATTTCATTCCAATAATCAAGTTTTGATTTTGACTTTAATTGCTAAGTTAAATTCTCAAATGCCTAATTAAGAAATTAGGTCAAAATTTCTTAATTTAGGTATTCCAATCACATGGCTTCAAGGTTAAAGTTTCACCAAAATCAAATATAATCATCCTAGGGGGATAGAGAATCATTACCCTGATGATTCAAGTCGAAACTCATATCTTGGATCACCCCCACGGCTCCTCATAGCCAAAAATGCCCTCGATTTGTTCCTTCATCGCGATCGCGATAAAGAGTCCCTCGTGATGACGAAGTACAATACTGTCAGACCATATGTGATCGGCTCATTAACTCATGTTCCCAGAATATAGTTAATAGTTGGTCAACGCCCAACCCTTCTTTGTGTTCCTGACTCAATTCCACGCGTTCATACTGAGGCAACTAGTTGACTCCTGCGTTCGTGGTTGCGGAGAGCAAAATCCCCTTGACCAGTCAACTTCAATTACCCTACACAATTGTGATGCACCAGTCACCAGCAAAAAATGTTTAATTTCTACATGGTTCAACATGTGCGGAAACACACCCAAGTCTTTGAGTTTCAATCCCGACCATCCAACAAGTTCCAAATAGTTATACCGACTTATTCAAAGTTTCACAGTACAATTCAAATCATATTTGTGCAAAATTAAAGGTCAGATTGTTACATTTCTTTTCATTCAATTTTTGTGATAATATCCTGCCGCAGTTTGAAGGCGTGACACTACAAGTTTCAAAAGCTCTTATTTTGTTCTTAAAATCCGTATCAATTCAAATTATGCCACATAAATTGAAATACAGGAAATATAATGTACATTATGCCACGTAAATTAAAATAGAGGAAATATAAGGTGGTTAGTTACAAATAATAATGTGGTTTAGTCCAATGTTTTAAAGGGCGGGGCATTTTACATATGCCTCGGCGAGGCCTAAGCCCCGAGGCACGGGTAAGCCCCATGAATATTTAATTTTTAGTATTTCATAAAATAATATAATTACAATAAATATTTTTATCTCCCTATAAGCAAATAAACTTTATTAGTATTATAATTAAAACGTAACTCCTTCATGAATAAAAATAAAATTACTTTCAAATAACGAAATAATAAAATATGATAATTTTGATACATAGGACAAAAGACCAATAACAAGTGAAAATGTACAATTCGGCTATGTATTTTTAAAAGAAATATTAAGTGATATTCACCCTCACGATGTTGTTAAATAGTAAATATGCAATACTACGACTTGTTATTTGAGTTGCATCCAATCTTCTTATTTTTTAGATGAAAAACTATCAAGTATCATTCATGTTAAATAATTATGAGGGTTAATGATTTTAACTAAAGAATTTAACTAAAAGAAATATTAAGTGATATTCACTCTCAGGATATTCTCAAATAGTAAATATGCAATACTACGATTTGTTATTTGAGTTACATCCAAAAGATTCTTATTTTTATAGATGAAAAATTATCAAGTATCATTCATTTGTTAAAGAATTATGAGGGTTAACGATTTTAATTAAGGAATTTAACATATAATTTGTGTAAGAACTATTAGGTGAGCCCCGAGCGTTGGGCGTTAGGCGCGTTTAGGACTTACAGTCAGACGCTTAGAGCGTAAGCCTCACAGGAACTAAACCCCGCATGTGAACCCCAGGCGTTTTGCCAGTACCCCGCTCTAGAGTGAATCCTAAAACTGTCTTTTAAAACATTGATTTAATCTGTGATTTAAAGCATATTTTATTACTCATAGAGAGAGAGAAATAGACGTCGGCACAGAAAAGGTAGTTAGTACAGTAGCTTTATTTAATTTGGCATTATGACAAAGTTCACTTGTCTAAGTTATGGCAAATAAGAAAAGATTACGTAGCTAGAACCCATCGAGGAAATTAAAAGTGATGGGAAAATTTGAAATCTTCTTTGACCAAGCTTTTAAAAATAGCTTATTTTAAAAAATATTTTTTTTAAAAATACTTTTTACTAGAAGCAGTTTATTTTTAACCAATTAATTTAAAAAGTACCTTTGAGCAGTAATTAGTGTTTGATCAAGCTTTTAAAAAATACTTCTATGTGTATTTTTCTCAAAAGTACTTTTAAAAAAAGTATTTTTGGACAAAAACTGTTTTTTTAGCTTCTAAAAAACTGCTTCTACTACTCCTCAAAAGCACTTATTTTTTTACAAAAACTTGGCCAAACACCTTACTTTTTTTAAAATCAGCACTTATTAAAAAAAATAAGTACTTTTGGGAAAAAAATAAATTTGACCAAAGAGGCTATTAATTCCCATCGAAGGAAACGAACGACCCCCCAAAAAATAACTTTCACGGAGTTGTTAATTTGTACATTTCCCATACATGACTTCACTTTTATCATTGCTTCACTGCATTCTTTTGTTGACAAAATTTATTCCTGTTTTCATACGTGCGTATTTAATTTCTTTCTTTTTGGTTATGAGAAAAGTCTATAGCTACTTAATGCTACCAAGTAAATTCACTATAGGTTAACTAATACTCCTCCTTCTCGAATTATCTCAAATTGTTTGTGGCTTTTTTATTTTACACGCCCTTTAAAAAATATTAATCAAAAGAATATTTGATTAATTTTATCCTTATTTATGTTTAAGTTATAATCTCCATCCGTTAAATGCTTACTCTATTACTCTATTTATGTGTCATTTTCATTAATGATAAAATTCTACAAAGGGTAAAATGGAGAAAAACAATGGTAAAAACTTACTGCGCATCGATGTTTACACCAAACCAATGAATGTATGACACGTGTTTGGATGTATATAACTATCAATTAACCATGGCTAATTAATGCCTATATGCACTTCATTAAATCTTTTAACCATGATACATTGCAATGGTTTGGTGTAAACACTCGATGTGGGCAAGTATTTATCAAAAATAATTAATTGTGTCTTGAACTTCTAAAATGACAAATAATTTGAGACGAAGGGAGTATATTCTCAACATTTACGAGTTTTAATATGGTAACTTTGATTTACCAAAAACAATATGGTAACTTTACTTATTTTATTGTAACATGTAAGTAAATATCAATTAGTGTGTATACAAGTTAAATTCTTTTATATATAACTAATTTATCCAACCAAGTACAGTTACCTATAGGTAGGGCCGAAGCCCGTAAGAGCCAAGAGGTTTATCCAAACTCCCTTTAACGAAAAATTATACTGTTATATACAAGGTGAAAATTATTTTTTATGTATATATTAGACGTTGAACCCTCTTGGCTTCTTCGTTTGTCTGCTTCCTTATATTTTTTAACCTTCTTTGTTAAAATTCTGGTTCCGCCACTGCCTATAGGTTAAATTTTCTTAACAAGTCTTAATATGGTGACCTTACTTTATTTGTTGAAACATGTTAAGTATAATATTGTTTAGTGTATACGAGTTAAATATTTTTATAAATTATATGTACGAATAGCGTAACAATGTAAAATATATTTGCATAATCAGTGTGATAACCTGCTAATTATAACAAGTTACTCAATAGTTTATTCTAGGAGTACCAAACAATAGTTATTACATGTAGAATAATTACTTATAATTATTTTTTAAGTGAATTGATTGTGTAAATTGTTTTGCACAATTTAAACACCTTGTATAAATTGCACAATTATATACTCTTCCCCTTTTATTTGGCCTAACTTCGATTCTAATTTCTAAGTCTTCCTTATAACTTCTCAACATCTTCCTCTTCCTTCATTTCAGCCTTTGGAATCTTTTCTACTTTTGCTACAGTATAAAACACTGATACGGACACCAATAGAGTCCGCGACTTAAGTAGCACTAAAAATAAAAAGTTTGTACCAAACTAGTGCAAAAAAAAAAAAAAATTCCATTAATATATTCTCACGCACGAACCCGTGCGTGAAAGGACCAAAGTGCAAAATTTCATACTTTTGGCCTTTCACGCACCTAAATTGCCATGCGAATGAGTGACCATAAATCGGCCCCTCATCTTCCCCCAGATCGCGACGTCTCTCTCCCACCCCATTAACCCCTTTTTTGGTGGTCCCAACCCCTAAAACTATAATTTCGTGTTATTTTTCAAAAAACTCAATATTCTTTTGGTATATTGAAGTGTAGGAACAAGTTTAGGTTGGATTTCGGAATAGAGCGCGTATAACACATTTCTCAAAAAAGCTTCAATCTAGGTATTTCACTACAAATTTTCTATTACATTGTTAAATATATTATTATCTAAGCATGGTCATTGTATAACGATGGTGGATTACTCTTCTTTTTTTTTTTTTTTTTTTGCGTTTTTTGGGCGTCGACCTTGTTGGGCGCCCATTTTTGGTTTTTTTTTTTTTTTTATTTGTTTTTCTATTGTTAATTAGTTAATTATTTATTGCTTGTTTATTTAGTATTTGTTAATTATTGGATTAGCGACTTAAGTATTTATTAATTGTTAGACTAGCTATTTCAATTGTTAGTAGCTAATTATTTATTTTGTTTGCTAAA
>NW_026713742.1:0-26544 GCF_029784015.1 Lycium ferocissimum | reverse complement strand
TATTCTTTTCTCATACTAAACATCCAAACCATCCATAACATATAAAAAAAGAGATTAAACCTTACCCTTTCCCCTTAACTTCTCAACTTGGCTAGGGTTTGTAAATTGCAAAAATGAATGCTTTGCTTGCTCCAACAACTACTTCACGTTATTAGGGACCTTCCAATTGGTTGGGAATACTAGAAGAAAATTATTTTTTGATCAATATTTGAGATGCCAATTTTTAGGCTTAGCCATGGCCGAAATTCGTTCTCTCCATTCTTCTCCAAGTTTTCTTAAGTGTGAAAATGATGAATATCATTTGTTTGTCATCACTCATCTATATATATATATATATATATCTCCCCTACAAATACAGTGTGGACACATGCCCCTTTCATGGCTTAAGGCAATCAAAATTAGCGAGCCATGAAGGGAGCCCCACCCAAGCCACACGGCCACTTGTGCCCCCTTTTTTTTTTCATTTCATGGAATAATTAACAAGAATAAATTAACTCCAAATTTCCTTAACATTTCCACACCAATAGAATTTAAGCAACTTGTGCCCTAAAACAAAATCGGAGGTTAAAAGTCTCTACCGTATCCCGAAATAATCTTTGTCCTTAACTTATCGCGGTTGCTCGGAATATCCCAATGTACAAAATACGGATATAACATTATGCTCTACATAGGCTTCGTGGGCTTAACGGAGTTAATCCGGAGTTTTCGTCTATACATTTTGAAGAAGTACCATGCCGATGGTACTTATATGGTTCGTTGGGATTTGATATTGCTTGATGAGAATTTGACCTATGAGGAGGAGCCTATTGCGATTTTGGATAGGCAGGTTCGAAAGTTGAGGTCCAAGGATATTACTTCTGTAAAGGTGCAATGGAAACATCTTCCTGTTGAGAGGCCACTTGGGAGACAGAGTCCGATATCATAGCCGATATCCTCAGTTGTTCACTGATTCAGGTACTTCTCCATTCCTTTTACCTCGAGTGACTGTTTAATTGGTATCTGATGTAACGACCTGCTTGATCGTTATGGTCTTTTCAACACCTTCTGACCTTTTCTCGAGCTTGTTTAGCTCACTTTGATTCGAAGGGACTGTTGAGACGCTTCCAGAGGTGGTCGGGGTTGATTCAGGTGACTTTTTGGGAGAAATTGGCTTTAAGCGAAAAAGAGTTGACTCAAAGTTGACTTTTGGATAAATGGACCTTCTTCAAAAATCCATCAATTCCGAAAGGTCCGGATGGTCATTATAACTTGTGTGTATATACGTTTGGTTCCCAATGAACTCGAGTGCATTTTGGGACTTGGGTTAGAAAGTTGGAATTGAGGTATCGGGGGTTGAATCGGTCGACGAGACCTCCATTGGAAATTCTGAGGCCATGAGTGCGTTCAGAGCGTGTTTTTATGTGTAACTGTATATGTAGATTGTGAGCAGATGGCCTCGGGTATTAGTCGGGATTTCGGGATAGAGATTGTGATTATTTTGGGGAATCTACTTCTGGTGCCCGCTATAGCGGCACTGCTATAGCGGTTGCCAGGTCGCTGAAGTGGCTAAGTGCTTTTGGGGGTGGACCATCGTGGCGGTCTGAGTGGCCATCGAGACGGGACCGTTGTAGCTATCACACTGCTGTAGGAGAGGTATCGGGCTGGTTATTTCATTAACATTGTATTAAAAGCCCTAAGTCCCTCATTCTTTATTATTTTGACTTAAGAGTTCTTGGGAGTTGTTCAAGGATATTCTTGGGGGAAATCTGTTACATCTCGAAAAATTTTCCGTTGATGCACAGTGAATAGACTAACGAAGGGCACAAAGTATACGTTGTTTCAATAAGTAAAAAAATAGCATTTGATGATCCTAATTGAGATTTCAAAGACCTTGAGGTAAAGAGAAGAAAGGCAAGGTATACGTTATGTATCGGATAAGAATTACGAGTACTGAATTAATGACGACTTAATGATGTCTTGGAGAAGAGTTATAGCGTCCCTTAGATTGTTGATGAGGTGTTAAACAAGTGTCAAGAAGGTTCCATAAGGATTGGAGATCAAACGAGTCGACGAGAACGAGTTTCGAAAAAGTTGGGCATTATACGGTCCAACATACTGGCCGTATAAAATATGCTGGCCGTATGTTAGGCCGTATGTTCTGCCTAGAATGGCAGCCCTCTTTGGACCAAATCTTCAGCCACACATACGGTCCATATAAATTATACAGACCGTATGTTGGTCCGTAGAACTGAGTCGGGACAGGTTCTAAATTAATGTAAGGGACCCAAGTTCATGTCATTTTCACTCCCCTTCTCTCAAGAACTCTCTAGAATATTTCTCCACACCTTTTCCATAAGAACTCAAGAGAAATTTATGATCAACTTTATCAAACCAAGAGAATTAAGTGCAAAAAACTCATTAAGGTTCATCCAAGACAAGAAATCCAAGTGGAAGTGGAACTAGGGTTTTGCTTAAGTGAAGTGTTTCCACCCAAAGTCCATTCCTACACCATCTAAGGTAAGTTTTATGATCATTCCATGTTTTTTAAGGTATTGAGAGGTTGAAAGACTTGGATTGTAGAAGAAAATAGAAAATCGGTCATGAATGTGAGAATAGTGGCATTTTTGAGTAGTAGTTCGGAATGAGTCATGATTCTTGATATGTTGTGATTATAATTATGTTATAAATGATATTAAGAACATGGGATAGACATTGTATATGAGTGAATGTAATAGTATGCTATGACCATGGACATGGATGATTTGAAGTGAATTGGGAAATATGGATAATGTAGGTGAATAAAGGTTATTGCTTATGATGTTGTGAGTTTTATTATAGATGTTTGGGAGTTGATTTTTGATATGGAGAAAGTTGTATAAACAAAGGAGATGCTGCCCAATTTTCTCTAGCTTTAGTCAAGTATGCTAAGCTATCGATTATCTAATGTTAGTATAAACTCTAATGAAGGTAGAAACGTGAGCATTGAAGGAGAGCGTTCAAGTGATAGAATAGCTAAACGAAAAGGTATGTAAGGCTAACCCTTCTTTCAATAAGGCATGGTTCTTCGGCTATATATCTAACCTTTCATGAGTCTATATTGTCCTCTAAATGATTCTATCTTTAAAGCTACTAAAGCTCATGATTCTCGTTATGTTACGATTCTACTAAATTCCTTATATGATGAGTGATCCTCTAAGGATAGATGTAATGAAACGATGATAGTAATGATGCCGAAGATGCTTATGAGCTCTTATGTAGATGTGTCTATGTATGACTATTATGTAACACCGAGCTAATATGGCTAGGTATGATACGTATCGCGCGCACACCACTGCAGCTGGGTACGGTTAACACTGAGCCTTGGTAGGGCCAGGTATGTATAATCACCGAGCCTTGACATGGCCGGGTATGTGAAACACCGAACCTTCATGGTCGGCTATACTATGAATATGAATATGAATATGGATATAAATATGGATACGAATACGGATACGGATATGAATGTATGTATATGTACATGTGTATGTACACAACCACGCATTAGAAACGGAAGGTCCCTATGAAAGGCAAGTAAGTGTTTATGACGATGGTTCTACTACCTCCCATCTTATGCTATTTCTTATGTTGTCTCTTATGCTTATATAATGATGTTGATTATGCTTTACATACTCAGTACATTCTTCGTACTGACGTCCTTTTATTTGTGGACGCTGCGACATGCCCGCAGGTGGACAGGGAGACAGGCTTGATTCATAGACTCCTATTCAGGGACTACATAGAGGAGCTCCATTTCATCCGGAGCTACATCTTTTGGTATTACTCTTTTGTGTACATACTCACGGGCACGGCAGGGTCCTGTCCCACCAATATGATGTGACATACTCTTCTTAAATGCTCGTAGACATGTGTATATGGTTAGATGTTTTCAGCCTTGTCGGCTTATATTTTGTATATCATTTTGATAGCCTCGTAGGCTTATGTACATTGATATGGGCATAGATGTTGATGGTGATATAAATGTATTGTTGATGGTGATATAAATATATTGTTACCCAATGAGATTAGCATGAATGATGGATACAAAGTATGATTAAGCTATGTGGCTTACCTAGATGAAAATGTGAATGTACGATAAGATGTGCCCGGGTGGGTTAGAGCCGGGTACCCATCATGGCCCTCCGGTTGGGTCGTGAGAAAAGTGATATCTGAGTTATTCTGTCCTAGGGTGTGTCTACGAGCCATGTCCAGTAGAGTCTTATTTATGGGTGTGTTGCGCGCCACACTGCGGGCATTTTAGGAATGAATAACCTTCTTTCTTCATAAGATCGTGTGATAGAGCCATAATATATGGATTTCTCTTTTCTTTAACTGTGTATTGTGTATTTCAGTGATGCCTGTTAAGAGAAAGGCTACGGCTGCCCAAAAGGGCAAGACAGTGGCAGGAAAGCGGGCTGAAAGAGCACCGCCAACGGTTGTAGAGGAAAGTGAGTCCCAGAACGCGACTCAATCTCAGTCCTCCCACTCAGTGCCTATTTCTGAGGAGCATGAAGGAGCCTCCGCCCCAGCTCCAGCACCTCTAGCTCCTCCACCGAATGCTTCAGGCCAAGATGTAAAAGAGGCCATTCATTTGCTTACTCAGTTGGTTGCCGCCTAGACTCAGCGGCAAGGTACAGGGCAGGGTGATAGGGCTATTAGTGCAAGGGCCTTTGATTTTATTAGCTTGAATCCTCCAAAAATTTTCAGATCAAAGCCGGATGAGGACCCTCAGAATTTTATTGACGGGATGTTGAGGACACTTCGGTTGATACATGCTTCGAACATCGAATCGGTGGAGTTAGCATCCTATAGATTGAAGGATGTTGCGGTTCATTGGTACACAGTTTGGATAGCTTCATGGGGAGCCAATGCACCTCCCTCGGTATGGCAGGAATTTGTAGATGCCTTCCCCCGACATTACTTGCCTCCAGAAGTTTGGCGGGCTAGAGCCGATAAGTTATTGAACCTCAAACAAGGAAGTATGATCTCTTTAGAGTATAGTCTCCGCTTCAATTCTTTGGCTAGGTATGCTTCGGCCATGGTAGCGGATATGGGTGACCGAGTGCACCGATTTGTGAGAGGCCTAGGGCCACATTTGATGGATAGGTGCTTGACAGGACAACATAGATATCTCACACATTCAAGCCCATGCCCAAAATTTTGAGGAAAGCCAACAACAACAAAGAAGTGAGCGTGAGCATGATAGAGGGTATAACAAGAGGGCTAGATCTTCGGGTCCGATGAGTGAGTTTAGAGGCGGGCACAGATAGCAGTTTTCTAGGCATTCAGGCCATTCTATGACTAGTGCGCCTCCACGGTTTACAGGCCAGAGATTTGATAGATCTACTCATTCCGGGCCGAGTCAGAGTTTTTTTGGTTCTCAGTTTAGGGGTGATTCGGGTCTGGCGAGGCCACTCGTGCCATGATGTTCCCAGTGCGGGAAGTTACATTGAGGCCAGTGCCGATAAGGTTCAGAGGTTTGCCATTCATGTGGTCGGCCAGGCCATATTATGCGTGATTGCCCCTCGGTCGGTGGTAGAGGTAGGACCCAGCCTTCAGGGTCGATAGCCGGATCTTCATCGTCTATATGCCCTATGGGGCCAGGTTCACATGCACCAGTCAACCATGGTAGAGGCAGAGGGAGAGTCCCCAGTTCTAGCGGTTCTCAACACCGTATTATGCTTTGGATGGACGCTAAGATCTTGAGTCTTCTCCTGATATTGTCACAGGTATATTATCGGTATTTTCTCATGATGTATATGCTTTGATAGAGCCGGGCTCCACATTGTCATATGTTACTCCATATATTGCGGGTCAGTTTGGAGTCAAACCGGAGTCGATCAAACCTTTTGAGGTGTCTACACCCTTTGGTGAACCGGTAATAGCTAGTCGAGTATATAGAAATTGCATAGTTATGATTTGTGACCATCGTACTATGATTGACTTGCATGAGTTAAAAATGGTGGACTTTGATGTTATCATGGGTATGGATTGGTTGGCTTCTTGCTATGCCAATGTTGATTGTAGAATGAAAATGGTTCGCTTCCAATTTCCGGGAGAACCAGTTTTAGAATGGAAGGGAAATACTGCGTCACCAAAAGGTAGGTTTATTTCCTATCTAAAGGTAAGGAAAATGATCACAAAAGGTTGTATTTACCATCTAGTTTGGGTTCAAGATGTAGAAGCTGAATCGCCAACTCTTTAGTCTGTTCCCGTGGTGAATGAATTTCTGAATGTATTTCCAGATGCACTTCCAGGCCTTCCTCCGGAAAGAGAGATTGATTTTGCTATTGACGTGTTGCCAGACACCAAGCCTATATCTATTCCACCTTATAAAATGGCTCCCGCAGAGTTGAAAGAGTTGAAGGAGCAATTGAAGGACTTGCTTGAGAAAGGCTTTATTAGGCCTATTTCTTCCCCGTGGGGAGCACCCATGTTGTTTGTCCGAAAGAAAGATGGCTCCTTGCGAATATGCATTAACTATCTAAGAACTGAATAAGGTGACGATTAAGAATAAATATCCTCTTCCGAGGATCGATGACTTATTTGACCAACTACAAGGCGCTAAATGGTTTTCGAAGATAGATTTGAGATCTGGGTATCATCAAGTGAGAGTTAGGGAGAAGGATATCCCTAAGACAGCTTTCAGAATAAGATATGGCCATTTTGAGTTCCGGGTAATGTCATTTGGGCTAACTAATGCACCGGCAGTATTTATGGATTTGATGAATAATGTGTTCAGGCCCTTCCTAGATTTATTTGTGATTGTATTCATCGATGATATCTTGGTGTATTCCAGATCCGAGGCAGAGCATGCGGATCATTTGCGTATTGTTCTCAGAGTTCTCCAAACTCGAGAGTTATTTGCCAAATTTTCTAAGTGTGAGTTTTGGTTGAACTCAGTGACATTTTTGGGCACATTGTTTTTATTGGTAGATGGTATTCGGGTAGATAGCCAAAAGATTGAGGCCATGAAGACTTGGCCAAGGCCCGCGACTCCTACGGAGGTTCGTAGTTTTCTGGGCTTAGCAGGTTATTACAGGAGGTTCGTAGAAGGCTTTTCTACTATTTCTGCACCACTCACAAAGCTGACCCAGAAATCAGCTAAGTTTCAATGGACAGATGCTTGTGAACGTAGTTTCCAAGAGCTAAAGGATAGATTAACTTCTACCCCAGTCCTGACACTTCCAGAGGGATTGGAAGGTTATGTTGTGTACTGTGATGCTTCAGGCATTGGGCTAGGCTGTGTGTTGATGCAACATGGTAAGGTGATTGCGTATGCTTCAAGGCAATTACGGAAATATGAGAAAACTTATCCAACCCATGACCTTGAATTGGCTGTAGTGATTCATGCATTGAAGATGTGGATACATTATTTATATGGTGTCTACGTTGATATTTATACCGATCATAAGAGCCTTCAGTATATCTTCAAGCGTAAAAGAGTTGAATTTACGGCAACGACGATGGTTGGAATTGCTAAAAGACTATGATGTTGATATCCTGTATCATCCCGAAAAGGCGAATGTTGTGGCTGATGCTCTTAGCCGTAGATCTATGGGAAGTTTGTGTGATGTTCGGCCAGAGAAAAGAGAAATGGCTCGTGAGCTCCAGTAGTTAGCTAGCCTAGGAGTTCGAGTAATGGACTCAGGTAGCATGGGAGCTACCATTCAGAATTCAGCAGTCTCATCGCTAGTAGTGGAAGTGAAGAAGCGATAGTATGAAGATCCCATGCTAATTCATTACAGAGATACACTCCCTCAGAAGGAAAAGTCATCATTTGAGATTTCTGGAGATGGAGTTCTCCGATGCCGAGGCAGATTATGTGTTCCTAATATGGCAGGATTACGCCACCAAATATTAAAAGAGACCCATTGCTCCCATTATACTATCCACCCCGGAGCAACAAAAATGTATCATGATCTTAAATCTATATATTGGTGGAATGGGGTGAAGAAGGATATAGCGGAATTTGTAGCTCAATGTCCCAACACAACAAGTGAAAATCGAGCACTAAAAAATGCGGGCGGATTGTTGCAAGTCGTAGAAATTCCAACTTGGAAGTGGGAAGTAATTAACATGGACTTCGTTGCAGCTTACCCCGTTCTCGACGTAAGTATGATTCTATATGGGTGATTGTGGATAGACTCACGAAGTCGGCTCATTTCTTACCCTTCGAACTACGTATGTGTGGCGAGAAGATTATGCAAAGCTCTATGTTAAAGAGATAGTGCGACTTGACGGTGTTCCGATCTATTATCTCTCGATAGAGGGACTCGATTTACAGCCAATTTTTTGGAAATCTTTCCAAGAAGGTTTGGGGTCTCAGGTGAGTCTTAGCACAGCTTTTCACCCACAGACCGATGGACAAGCTGAACGTACCATTCAGACCCTTGAGGATATGCTACGGGCATATATACTGGATTTTGAAGGTAGTTGGGATGATCATTTACCGCTCATTGAATTTGCTTACAACAATAGTTAGCTTTATATGGGCTAAAGTGCAGATCCCCAATTGGGTGGTTCGAAGTAGGGGAGACCAAATTAATAGGGCCGAACTTGATCTAACAAGCTATAGAGAAAGTCAAGGCGACGGATCGATTTTTGACGCCTCGAGTCGTCAAAAATCCTATGCAGATAATCGTCGAAGGGACTTAGAGTTCCAAGTGAAAGATTGGCTATTCTTAAAGGTGTCGCCAATGAAGGGCGTTATGAGATTTGGCAAAAAGGGGAAGCTTAGACCCCGGTACATTGGGCCTTATGAGATTATACGCAAGGTAGGTGAAGTGGCTTACAAATTAGATCTACCTCCTGCTTTGGAGTCAGTCCATCCGGTTTTCCATGTCTCAATGCTCCGTAAGTGTGTCGGAGATCCTACTAGGATCGTGCCAGTAGATGATATTCAAGTGACAAAAAAGTTGACTTATGAAGAGGTACCCATTGCCATATTAGATAGGCAAGTACGGAGGCTTAGAAACAAAGGATGTTATATCCCGTATTTTGTACGTTGGGATAATCCGAGCTAACCATGATAAGTTAAGGACAAGACTATTCCGGGATACGAGGCAGAGACTTTTGACCTCCGATTTTGTTTTAAGGCACAAGTTGCTTATGATTTTATGGGTATGGAATATTAAGGAAGATTAGGGGTTGGAAGTTAATTATTAGAAGTTAACCATTTTTCATGAAATAGCCACTTGTGGCCGTGTGGCTATGTGGGCTCCCACCTATGGTTGGCCAATTGCTTCAAGCCATAGAAGGGGGCATGTGTCCACCTTGTATTGTAGAAGCTATATATATATATATATATATAGACAAGGGATGACAAAGCAAGACAATTCATCATCTTCACAAACTCTAGAAATTTGGAGAAAAGAGGAGAAGATATTCGGCCATAAGCTAGCCGAATTGGTGTCCAAAAATCTTGATCAAAAAAAATATTTTCTTCTAGCATTTCAACCAATCGAAGGTCCTCTATAACGTGGAGTGGTTATTGGAGCAAGCAAAGCATTCATTTTTGCAATTTACAAACCCTAGCCAAGTTGAGGAACTAAGTGATAAAGGTAAGGTTTAATATCCTTTTATATGTGTTATGGATGGTTTGTGCATGTCAGTAGTATGTAGAAATGGATGAAATTCATGAAATTTTGTGTGTTGGGGTGGTGGCCGAATATGGGCTGTTTTGTATGGCCAGGAATGAACTAAATTTACTTAGTATTTTTGGTTGTTGTTGTTGTTGTGGATCCTATGATGAAAATGAAGGTTTAATGATTCAAGTTGAAGTGGTAATCATTGTGGGCTGTTTTAGAAGCTAATGTGATTCTAATACAGTTTCTTGTATTTATGAGAATAATGTTGTTAACGTGTGGATTGTTGGTGTAGTTCATGAATTTGGAAGAAAGAAATGTGTTGTTGTTGTTCCTATTGGAATTGGAAGGATTCGGGTGGAGTGGTATATTGGTTGGGTTGTTTTGAATATTGTGCGGAATGTTTGAAGTGTTCTTGAAGCTTGTTTAAGTGATCTCGGGTTAGTACTTGAACGCGTGAGCATTGATGTTGGCTTGATTGTATGTGGTTGGATTGAATGTAATTGGAATGTCGTTGAACTTTGTAGAAAGGAATAATTAATGTTAGAATGCGTTTTGAATTAATTGTTGATGTTGTTAATATGATTGTTGGTATTGTTGTTGATGATTTGGCCGAGTTGAATTCTCGGGGTTGTTGAATTTATAAGGAAATGTCGCCCAAATTTCGTAGATAAAGTGCTAGCTTGGAATTGAATTCCTAAGTACCTATAGCTAATGTTTGGTATCTAATGACGTTGTTGTAGATCTTGGGAGCCCGAGACTTAAGTTCGGATTAGCTTAGGAAGTGATTTCCAGGTATGTAAAGCTTACCCTTTCTTTACGTTGGCATGTCTTAGTTGTAAGTAAGCTATGATGCGAGCCTCGGGGTAACTTTATTCATAAGATCCGAGCATGTCTACGATTCTTATTCACTTCTTGATATTTTCACTCTTAATATAGTCGAGCTATTGCCCTCGAGTCTTTCGTATGTTTGGATAATGAATGTTGCATAAAGAGTTTTTATTCCTAAAGTGTTCTATAACGTATAATGTCCCTAACTTTCATATGTGGTCTCGGATTGCTATGATATGTTCATAGAGAATTCTATAATGAATAATGTCGTAACTTTCATAGACGGGCTCGGATTGGCTTGATACATGTTTATGATCCCCGAGACGTTATGTGACATATTTCGTAATGATATTTCAAGAGTCCTGAGTGTGACTACTATTCGGATACTCGACCGTTGATTTGTCTACTTACCTATCGAGTCCTAAAAGATGATTTACGTGCATATGGTTTCTCACTACTCCGCTCGTGCATACTGTTATTACATCTTTCACCGAGTCCCGGGCCGGGTATGTATTCGTGCACAGTTCACTGCATTGTTCACCGAGTCCCTCACTAGAGGGCCGGGTACGGTCTATTTATATGATGATATATGATGGCGCCAGCCCACAGGATGGGCTGAGTATGATATACATGATGGAGACATGATCTCATTCACCAAGTCCCTCACTAGAGGGCCGGGTACGGTATATATATGATGATATTATCTCATTCATCGAGTCCCTCACTAGAGGGCCGGGTACGGTATATATATGATTATTCCACCGAGTCCCTCACTAGAGGGCCGGGTACGGTATATATATGATTGTTTCACCGAGTCCCTCACTGGAGGGCCGGGACACGTTATATATGCATATGTACAAGATGATCATTCACTTATGTTTCTAAGTCCCATAATGAATTGGATATGATATGGACATGCATGATTTATGTTTCAAAGGCAAGCCTTGTGGTTTTCTGGTTACTGTACTAATTTTCTATACTCCTTACTTCAGTACGATTTTGTTTACTGCATTCCATGCTTTACATGCTCGGACATATTCCGTGCGACCCCCTTTCTTCGGGGGGCTGCGTTTCATGCCCGCGGTACGGACACCCACTTTGCGATCACTTGACTTAGGACATCTACTCTGTATCTTGAGTGCTCCTTTGTTCCGGAGCCTATATTTTTGGTACGACTCTCCCGTTGTATATGCATATGTCTATTCGGGGGTACGACGGGCCCCGTCCCATCATATGATTCGTTACTCTTAGAGGTCCGTAGACATATATGTGGGTTGTGAATATTACTGTTCAGTTGTGTTTGTATGATTTATGTTTTGGGCGGTCCCATTCACCGTGGCAGCCTTGTCGGCTTGCGTTTGTATATATTTTGGGACGTTGTGCTTTATGACAGCCTTGCCGGCTTCTGTGCGATATATATGTTCTTATGCGACAGTTTGAGACGACGTCTGACCTTTGTATAGGTATAAGCTATTTGTATGCTGATTCTGGTTAATGGGTGTGTACGAGTGTCCAGCTCGGGCACTAGTCACGGCCTACGGGGTTGGGTCGTGACAAAAGTGGTATCAGAGCGGTTCGTCCTCGGGAGTGTCTACGGGCCGTGTCTAGTAGAGTCTATTTTATCGGTGTGTTGTGCACCGCATCTATAAACGAGGAAGCCACGGGACATTTAGGATATCATCTTTTCCTTCTTATCTTAGATCGTGCGATAAGTAGCCGTATTATCGGGATGACTCCTCCCTAACGAATTGTTATGTTTTCGACGATGCCTCCAAAGAAGGCGACAATGCTCCGTAAGGGCAAATCAGCAGCAGCTGGAGAGACTAGCCAGGCCCGGAGAGTTACCAGGGCCCGTGCTCAGCCTGTGCCTGAGGTGGTGCTCCAGTCAGCGAGCTCTTCTACATCGTCACTACCAGAGGAGCACAGGGCAGCAGCAGCTGCAGGTCAGTGTTATATCTCGCATTTTGCACGTCGGAATATTTTTAAGTTGGTTGCGAAGAGTTATGGATAAGGTTATCTTTCGACTTTGTTGTAGGGCATAAGTCGCTTATGATTTCATTGGATGGAGATATTAAGGAAAATTTGGGGTAAGAATGAAATTTTGGAAACTAGTCTCTCATGAAACATGGGGCCAAAAGTGAAGTTTGGAAACTTGAAATTCAAAAAAAAAAAAAAGAAAAAAAAAGGGAGGTGGCCGGCCACATGGAGATGTGGGCCATGGCCACATGTTTTAACTATATATGTATGTATAAGATGACTAACTTAGTCATCTTCATCATTTGTTGTCTAGAAATTTCAAGAAATATGAAGAAAAAAGAAGAAGAGGAGAAACGGCCAAGAGGGAACCAGCCCCATAAAATTTTCAAAAAAAAAAAAAAAATTGTTTCTTCTAGCTTTCATATCAATTGGAAGGCCCTCTACAACGTGGAGTAGTTGTTGGAGAGAGAAAACCATTCGTTTTGCTATGTAGAACTCTAGCCGAGAAAGAAGTGGGATGGAAGAGGTAAGACTCAATATTTTCTTTTATATGTTATAAATGGTTTGTGGATGTTGTAATAGGTAGAAGGGAATGAAAATCATGAAAATATGAATGTTGGGATGAAACCGTGCATGTGTAGGTATTGGCCGTGTGTGTGTGTGTGGTGTGTAGGAATAATGAATTAATGGTATTTAGCATGTTTGGGTGTTGTTGTAATGTGTATAAATGGATGAAAATCATGGAATGTGTGTGTTGTGGTGTTGGCGGAAAAAATGGGGTACATTTTGGGTGTTAGGGAATGAACTAATTTCAAGTGGTATTTTAGTTGTCGTCGATGTGAATTCCATGATGTAAAATGAAGTGTTAATGATTCAAGTTAAGGTTGTAATTGTGTGGGCTGAATTGGAAGATAATATGATCTTGATATGGCTTCTTGAATTTATGCAAATGAGGTTGTAAACGCATGTATTGTTGACATAATTTATGAATGTGGAAGAAAGAAAGGTGTTGGTAATGTTCTTGTTGAGTTGGAATAGTTTCGGGTGGAGTAGTATATTGTTTGAAGTATTTTGAATATTGTGTGGATTGTTGAAAATGTTCTTGAATCGTGCTTGAAAGGTTTTGGATTGTTATTTGAATATGCGATCGTTGATATTAGTTTGGATATATGAAGTTGGATTGAATATATATGAATGTCGTCGAATTGTGTAGAAAGGAATTATTAATGTTAGAATGCGTTTGGAATTGCTTATTGATATTGTTAATGTGGTTGTTGGTATTGTTGTTGAATATTTGGCCGAGTTGAATTCTCGGGGATGTCCAATTTATAGGAAGTCTTTTTGCCGAAATTTACGAGAAAAAGTAATGGCTTGGAATTGGATTCTTCGATGTTTATGGCTAATGTTCGACGCCTACTGATGTTATTGTAGATCGTGAGAGGTCGAGACGTAAGTTCGGAGTAGCTTAGGAAGCGGCTAAGGTATGTAAGCTTCACCCTTCTTTCTTTGGCATGTCTTAGTGGAAAAGTAAGTTATGACACGTACCCGAGGTAATTCCACTCTTGCGATCCGAGCATGTTGATGATCCATATTTGTTTCTTGATATTCATACTCTGAATGTGGTCAAATTATGGTCTTTATGTTTTTCGCATGAATGGATTTCAAAGATTGCATAAAAGTTTGTTTTCAAAAAGAGTTAGTTTCCTAAACAACTCCGAAACTACGAACGTCCGTAACTTTCGTAGAAAGGCTCGGATCGTTTCGATTTGTTATGTTTTGGTGCAGACTCTTCCGATGCATATGTATATGTCTATTCATGGGTACGGCGGGGCCCTGTCCCGTCATATGATTCTGTTATTACTCTTAGAGGTCTGTAGACACATATTTGTGGGTAATCACTGTTCAGTTGTGTCTGTGTGATTTGTGATTTGGACGTCCCCTTATACTATAATAGCCTTACCGCTTGTGTGATATCATCCGCTGAAAATTATGACAATATGTATATATATATATATATATTTGTGACGAGCTTTGGGGCGACGTTTCACTTTTCTCGTATGTACGAGGTCTGTTATGCTAGCTATGGTCCGACGTCCGACCTTTGTATATGTATAAGTCATTTGTATGCTGTTTCTGGTTGATGGGTGTGTACGGGTGCCCAGCTCGGGCACTAGTTGCGGCCTACGGGGTTGGATCGTGATAGGGATGAGTTTGTGGAGGCCTTTCTTAGCCACTTTCTACCTCCGGAGATGAGGTGGGCCAGAGTTGAGAGATTCTCACGCCGAGGAGCTCGGCGGTGAGTGTTCGAGATTATAGTCTCGAGTTTGATTCATTGGCCAGACATGCACCCACTATTGTAGCTGATATGACCGATAGGATGTGCTGTGTATACTATTGTAGCTGATATGACCAATAGGATGCATCGATATGTGATGGGGTTGGATCGTTATTTGGTTGATAGCTGCATGGTAATGGCTTCCTAGCCCGGGTATGGATATTGCTCGAGTGCGGCTATGCGCGGGGGATGGAGGATCGACATGTAGGGCGTCGGCCGACCGAGATCATGACGGGAGAACAGCCCAAGAGGGCTAGATCGGCCGGTTGTTACGGGGAGTTTCGAGGCGGGCGTGCCTCAACAAGACACCTTGGGTATTCTTCTCGGCCGGGCGCGAGTGCACCCCGCGGTTTTCGGGTAGGAGATTGGATAGCACGGGGCATTCGGGGAGCCGGGGTCGAGCTCCGGAGCTTCGAGTTTTACGGATGCATAGGAGTTCGGGTCGGTCGAGGCCACCTTTGCCTCGGTGTTCTCGTTGTGGTAGGCCTCATTTTGGGGGAATGTCGTTTCGCTGCGGTGCTTGTTTTCTTGTGGTAGTCGAGGCCATATTGTGGGAGTGTCGAAGTACAGGCAGTCCGGCGGTGCGCCCCCGGCACCGGGTCGATTCTTTGGTTCATCTTCTTACGTAGCTACGCGCCCTCGGGGCGAGGGGTATCACCGGCGGGCGTGGTAGAGCCGCGACGAGTTTCGATTCTAGCGGTCCTTCCGAACCGTATATATGCTTTGGCGGCAGACAAAGATCGGGGGCGTCACCAAATGTGGTTACGGTATATGAGTCCTTATTGGAATATTTTTATGTATGTGTGTTCTTTGATGAGTGTTACTTAATAGCGAGCGTAAATCAAAGGCGATAACCAAGTATTTATAAGTAACGGCGATCAAGGTGTGTCCATCACCATTGGAAACCTGGAAGTCTAAGACGGAAAGTAGTCGTACCCATAGGTGAAAAGTGAATATTGAGGATTAAAAAAGGGCTAGAATAGTAATTGCGGAGTCAGAAGGGTAAGAGACCCTTTCTAATTCGGAGGGAGATGTGTCATGAGAACGTTTCGAAATCAAGACTTGAACTTACTCAGCATTATGTGATGAAGGTCGTACGGTGAGGTGGACGCTATCATACTAGTATTAAAGCATCGTATTTCATCGGAGTTCCAAGGTTAAGTGTCTTTGGAGCGAGAGAAATTTTAGATGGGTGACCCCACGGAAGTGTACTAAAATCCTATAGAGTCGGACACGGAGAGCCAAATGGGAAGCTAGAGTAGCCTAAGGGAAATTAGACTATACGAGTGGGCGGAAACCTTAAGAGGTCGCGTAAAGCGCGGCGGACTAGACCGGTGAAGAGAAGAACGTCACTGCTACAGATTAGGGTGGGTTGGAATAGTGTTTGGAAATATTTTGTAAGCAAGATAGTAGTAATTATGTCTATATAGGTATGCACATGATATCCCGTACATGGTTATATCAGCGGATATGTGTATTCCGGCAACCAACGTGGCGGTATATGGAAGGCATTAATCGGACAGGGTAACGAAGTTCAAGTGAAAAGAAAAATAAATGGCATAAATGTTATAGGGCAAGCTGATGCTGTTTTCACTATAGGATAAGCTTAGGAGGTACTAACACAATGATATTTGGAAAAGAAAGAAAGTGAGTAGATGAACGGCAAGGGGATCAGAATGTCAGAATAAAAAGTGCCGCCTAATTGAGATTGGAAAATGCGGCCATAGGATAAAGTATAATCGGGTAACAGTATAAGTACACCCTTAAGGGGGAAAGCGGGTGCGAGAGATGCAAGTGCAAGATAGAGACAATCAACGCTACGGATGCTCGGGCTACAGGTAAGATTCCTTGCCGAGACAAGTCCGTAAGATCCAAAAGCCAGCAAAAAGGGGTAGAAGCTAGGATGGTAATTGAGATAGTGCTGAGAACTAATTGTAGAGATCTTGAATGATATGACATTGGAAAGTGGAGGCTTAAAGGAGAATACGACAAGAGAACGATAACGAGTAACTTGCAGAGACATTGTGAAAGGTAACACTGCTGTGCTGGATTAGAGGCTAAGATGTGGGCAATAGGGTTGTTCGCTAATGATACTGTGACCTATAAGTAGTAAGGGAGGAAAATAGAAAACCTCCTATAGTAGGAAGTGAGAGCATCAAAGGAGTGAATAAAGGAAGGGAAAAGAGTATGACAGGATAGGCTACAAACGAATGTTAGGATGGAGGGAATATGTGGAGCAGAGTGAACCAGGAGAAGGAAAGACCGTAACTAAGATGGAATATACTTTATACAAGTCGTACAAGAGTAGTTATGTTACCTATGAACATTTATATGCTAGGGATGAGACCAAGCGAATATTTAATGAGAAAAGTTTGGACTCAGTAATAACAATACGGTGATAATATTCCGGGTGCATTAAGGAAAGATATAAAGATGGTTTAAGCTAAATTACCGAGATGGAGTTAGTACTGAGGACAAACAGGACATGGCTGTGGTTGAACCAAAGATCTATTCCGATACCAGTTGTAAGAGAAGAGAGGCGAAGACAAAGTAAAACATAAGGATTAGTGAAGCCACACTAAGGTATTTTTGGGCTAATTTGAGCACCTTCGCATATTCTTGTAAAGATTGCAACATAATGTGTGACCGGAAAGTTGAGAGCAAGATCCCGAGCAAAGGACGATAGAAGAGTTCGAATTAAAGATAAAGAAATGACACGAGATAATATGCCTAGAATGTTACAAGTTGAGTGAAGGGGGATTATAAGATGATTTAAGCAAGATGGTCGCAGCTAGGTTACTAAAAGAGGGTGAATTTATACGTCAAATTCTTTCAGAATTATACCAGCTGATGATAGTTAAAGCAGGGGACGGCTATTAGCAGCTCAGAGATGACAGAAATCACATGACGATAATCGGTATCGACACTTAGAGTTCCAGACTGGCGAGTGGGTATGCTTGAAGATATCACCCATGAAAGGTGTAATGAAATTCGACAGGAAGGAGAAGTTTAACCCGAGATATATTGGACCTTATTACATCGTTCGTAGGGTAAGCAAGGTTGCCAATGAGTTAGACCTACCCTTTGATCTGGAAGCAGTACACCTAGTGTTTCATGTGTCTGTGCTTCGCAAAATGCACGACTCTTCTAGTATTCTCTGTGGATGTTGTCCAGGTAACGGAAGAGCTATCGTACGAGGAGAACCCTGTAGCTATACTGGATCGTCAGGTAAGAAGGTCGCGTACTAAAGAGTGGCTTTTGTTGAGGTACTGTGGCGGAATAATAACAGAAAGGAGATGACTTGAGAAGCTGAAGAGGAGATGCAGAAGAAATATGATTGGTAGATGAGACTGCATGTTATAGTAATAAAGGAAACCCCCCGAGATCCTTATAAGACCTTATGAGACTAGTTTAACATTCGAGGACGAATGTTCTAAAGGGGGGAAGGATGTTATATCCCGTATTTTGTACGTTGGGATAATCCGAGCTAACCATGATAAGTTAAGGACAAGACTATTCCGGGATACGAGGTAGAGACTTTTGACCTCCGATTTTGTTTTAAGGCACAAGTTGCTTATGATTTTATGGGTATGGAATATTAAGGAAGATTAGGGGTTGGAAGTTAATTATTAGAAGTTAACCATTTTTCATGAAATAGCCTCTTGTGGCCGTGTGGCTATGTGGGCTCCCACCCATGGTTGGCCAATTGCTTCAAGCCATAAAAGGGGGCATGTGTCCACCTTGTATTGTAGGAGCTATATATATATATATAGACAAGGGATGACAAAGCAAGACAATTCATCATCTTCACAAACTCTAGAAAATTGGAGAAAAGAGGAGAAGACATTCGGCCATAAGCTAGCCGAATTGGTGTCCAAAAATCTTGATCAAAAAAAAATATTTTCTTCTACCATTTCAACCAATTGGAAGGTCCTCTATAACGTGGAGTGGTTATTGGAGCAAGCAAAGCATTCATTTTTGCAATTTACAAACCCTAGCCAAGTTGAGGAACTAAGTGATAAAGGTAAGGTTTAATCTCCTTTTATATGTGTTATGGATGGTTTGTGCATGTTGTAGTATGTAGAAATGGATGAAATTCATGAAATTTTGTGTGTTGGGGTGGTGGCCGAATATGGGCTGTTTTGTATGGCAAGGAATGAACTAAATTTACTTAGTATTTTTGGTTGTTGTTGTTGTGGATCCTATGATGAAAATGAAGGTTTAATGATTCAAGTTGAAGTGGTAATCGTTGTGGGCTGTTTTAGAAGCTAATGTGATTCTAATATAGTTTCTTGTATTTATGAGAATAATGTTGTTAACGTGTGGATTGTTGGTGTAGTTCATGAATTTAGAAGAAAGAAATGTGTTGTTGTTGTTCCTATTGGAATTGGAAGGATTCGGGTGGAGTGGTATATTGGTTGAGTTGTTTTGAATATTGTGCGGAATGTTTGAAGTGTTCTTGAATCTTGTTTAAGTGATCTCGGGTTAGTACTTGAACGCGTGAGCATTGATGTTGGCTTGATTGTATGTGGTTGGATTGAATGTAATTGGAATGTCTTTGAACTTTGTAGAAAGAAGTTATTAATGTTAGAATGCGTTTTGAATTAATTGTTGATGTTGTTAATATGATTGTTGGTATTGTTGTTGATGATTTGGCCGAGTTGAATTCTCGGGGTTGTTGAATTTATAGGAGAAATGCTGCCCAAATTTCTGTAGATAAAGTGCTAGCTTGGAATTGAATTCCTAAGTACCTATAGCTAATGTTTGGTATCTAATGACGTTGTTGTAGATCTTGGGGAGCCCGAGACTTAAGTTCGGATTAGCTTAGGAAGCAGACGAGGTATGTAAAGCTTACCCTTTCTTTCTGTTGGCATGTCTTAGTTGTAAGTAAGCTATGATGCGAGCCTCGGGGTAACTCTATTCATAAGATCCGATATTCACTTCTTGATATTTGCACTCTTAATGTAGTCGAGCTATTGCCCTCGAGTCTTTCGTATGTTTGGATAGTGAATGTTGCATAAAGAGTTTTTATTCCTAAAGTGTTCTATAACGTATAACGTCCCTAACTTTCATATGTGGTCTCGGATTGCTATGATATGTTCGCAGAGAATTCTATAATGAATAATGCCGTAACTTTCATAGGCGGGCTCGGATTGGCTTGATACATGTTTATGATCCCCGAGACGTTATGTGACATATTTCGTAATGATATTTCAAGAGTCCTAAGTGTGACTACTATTCGGATACTCGAGCGTTGATTTGTCTACTTACCTATCGAGTCCTAAAAGATGATTTATGTACATATGGTTTCTCACTACTCCGCTCGTGCATACTGTTATTACATCTTTCACCGAGTCCCGGGCCGGGTATGTATTCGTGCACAGTTCACTGCATTGTTCACCAAGTCCTAGAGGGCCGGGTACGGTATATTTATATGATGATATGATGATGGCGCCAGCCCACAGGATGGGCCGAGTATGATATACATGATGGAGACATGATCTTATTCACCGAGTCCCTCACTCGTGAGGGCCGGCACGGTATATATATGATGATATGATCTCATTCACCGAGTCCCTCACTGAGGGCCGGCACGGTATATATATGATTATTCCACCGAGTCCCTCACTGTAGAGGGCCGGGTACGGTATATAGATGATTGTTTCACCGAGTCCCTCACTGGAGGGCCGGGACACGTTATATATGCATATGTACAAGATGATTATTCACTTATGTTTCTAAGTCCCATAATGAATTGGATATGATATGGACATGCATGATTTATGTTTCAAAGGCAAGCCTTGTGGTCTTCTGGTTACTGTACTAATTTTCTATACCTTACTTCAGTACGATTCTTTTTACTGTATTCCATGCTTTACATGCTCGTACATATTCCCGACCCCTCTTCGGGGTCGCGTTTCATGTGCTCGCAGTACGTACGCCCACTTTTGGTGATCCGCCGCCTTAGGGACGTCTACTCGCTATCTTGGAGTGCTCCTTTGTTCGGGAGCCTATATTTTGGTACGTACTCTCCCCGTTGTATATACATATGTCTATTCGGGGGACGGCGGGGCCCCGTCCCGTCATATGATTCGTGTTACTCTTAGAGGTCCGTAGACATATGTGTGGGTTGTGAATATTGCGATCGTTCGGTTGTGTTCGTATGATTTATGTTTTGGGCGGTCCCATTCGCCGTGGCCGGCCTTTGTCGGCTTGCGTTTGTATATATTTTGGGACGTTGTGCTTTATGCGACCTTACGCCGGCTTCGTGCGATATATATGTTCTTATGCGACGCTTGAGACGACGTACGACCTTTGTATAGGTATAAGCTATTTGTATGCTGATTCTGGTTAATGGGTGTGTACGAGTGTCCAGCTCGGGCACTAGTCACGGCCTACGGGGTTGGGTCGTGACAAAGAAGTGGCCTCAATTAAGGTTTTGTGGAGATACAACAACCGAGAAGGAATGACTTGGGAAGCAGATGTTATTATGGGCTTTGTGAGAGGATGGCAGTGCCATATTACAGGGGAAACTCGGGCAAAATTTTTATAGAATTCCCGAACACTTAACATTCGAGGGCGAATGTTCTAAAATAGGGGAAGAATGTTACACCTCGAAGAATGTTCCGTTGATGCACAGTGAATAGACTAACGAAGGGCACAAAGTATACGATGTTCCAATAAGTAAGAAATAGCATTTGATGATCCTAATTGAGATTTCAAAGACCTTTGAGGTAAAGAAAAGAAAGTTTGCCAAGAAAGGCAAGGTATACGTTATGTATCGGATAAGAATTACGAGTACCGAATTAATGATGACTTAATGATGTCTTGGAGAAGAGTTATAGCCTCCCTTAGATTGTTGATGAGGTTTTAAACAAGTGTTAAGAAGGTTCCATAAGGATTGGAGATCGAACGAGTCGACGAGAACGAGTTTCGAAAAAGCTGGGCATTATACGGTCCAACATACTGGCCGTATAAAATATACTGGCCGTATGTTAGGCCGTATGTTCTACCCAAAATGGCAGCCCTCTCTCGACCAAATCTACGGCCACACATACGGTCCATATAAATTATACGGACCGTATGTTGGTCCGTAGAACTGAGTCGGGACAGGTTCTAAATTAATGTAAGGGACCCAAGTTCATTTCATTTTCACTCCCCTTCTCTCAAGAACTCTCTAGAATATTTCTCCACACCTTTTCCACAAGAACTCAAGAGAAATTTATGATCAACTTCATCAAACCAAGAGAATCAAGTGCAAGAAACTCATTAAGGTTCATCCAAGACAAGAAATTCAAGTGGAAGTGGAACTAGGGTTTTGCTTAAGTGAAGTGTTTCCACCCAAAGTCCATTCCTACACCATCTAAGGTAAGTTTTATGGTCATTACATGTTGTTTAAGGTATTGAGAGGTTGAAAGACTTGGATTGTAGAAGAAGATAGAAAATGGGTCATGAATGTGAGAATGGTGGCATTTTTGAGTAGTAGTTCAGAATGAGTCATGATTCTTGATATGTTGTGATTATAATTATGTTATAAATGATATTAAGAACATGGGATAGACATTGTATATGAGTAAATGTAATAGTGTGCTATGACTATAGATATGGATGATTTGAAGTGAATTAGGAAATATGGATAATGTAGGTGAATAAAGGTTATTGCTTATGATGTTATGAGTGTTATTATAGATGTTTGGGAGTTGATATATGATATGGAGAAAGTTGTATAAACAAAGGAGATGCTCAATTTTCTCTAGCTTTAGTCAAGTATGCTAAGCTATCGATTATCTAATGTTAGTATAAACTCTAATGAAGGTAGAAACGTGAGCATTGAAGGAGAACGTTCAAGTGATAGAATAGCTAAACGAAAAGGTATGTAAGGCTAACCCTTCTTTCAATAAGGCACGGTTCCTTGGCTATATATCTAACCTTTCATGAGTCTATTAAATTCCTTATATGATGAGTGATCCTCTAAGGATAGATGTAATGAAACGATGATAGTAATGATGCCGAAGATGCTTATGAGCTCTTATGTATATGTGTCTATGTATGACTATTATGTAACACCGAGCTTATATGGCCGGGTATGATATGTATTGCGCGCACACCACTGCAGTTGGGTACGGATAACACTGAGCCTTGATAGGGCCAGGTATGTATAATCACCGAGCCTTGACATGGCCGGGTATGTGAAACACCGAACCTTTATGGTCGGCTATGCTATGAATATGAATATGAATATGGATATAAATACGGATATGAATGTATGTATATGTACATGTGTATGTACACAACCACGCATTAGAAACGGAAGGTCCCTATGAAAGGCAAGTAAGTGTTTATGACGATGGTTTTACTACCTCCCATCTTATGCTATTTCTTATGTTGTCTCTTATGCTTATATAATGATGTTGATTATGCTTTACATACTCAGTACATTCTTCGTACTGACGTCCTTTTGTTTGTGGATGCTGCGACATGCCCGCAGGTGGACAGGGAGATAGGCTTGATTCATAGACTCTTATTTAGGGACTACATAGAGGAGCTCCATTTCATCCGGAGCTACATCTTTTGGTATTACTCTTTTGTGTACATACTCACGGGCACGGCAGGGTCCTGTCCCGCCAATATGATGTGACATACTCTTCTTAGATGCTCGTAGACATGTGTATATGGTTAGATGTTTTCAGCCTTGTCGGCTTATATTTTGTATATCATTTTGATAGCCTCGTCGGCTTATGTACATTGATATGGGCATAGTTGTTGATGGTGATATTAATGTATTGTTTCCCAATGAGATTAGCATGAATGATGGATAGAAAGTACGATTAAGCTATGTGGCTCACCTAGATGAAAATATGAATGTACGATAAGAGGTGCCCGGGTGGGTTAGCACCGGGTACTCATCATAGCCCTCCGGTTGGGTCGTGACAAAATCCTTGGTGGTAAGTTCTTCTAATTCCTTTACTATTCCTTTGTCCTTAATCACCTTAGAATCCCTTTATCTTGTTAGTTCATTAAGTGGTTGAAGATTTAAAAGAGGGTTTCATGAGTTCTTCCTTCTAGGCTTCTAAATCATGATTTGTTGGTTGGGTTAGCTCTATTAAGCATGGAATTGATGACTAGAACCTATAATTGCATGATTCTTCCTAATTAGTGGCTAAATTTATGGAATTGGAAGTTAGGGTTTATACCCAAATTTGGGGGTTTTGCCTAGAATTCGAATTTGAGTAAATTGTTGATTCTTCTAGCTTGATATTGATGGAAATTGATCACCTAGAGCTTTAATTTCATGTTGGAACCTTTGGATTCCTAATTTCACCCTTCTAGTTCATAAAACCCATTTCATAGGTTGGAGATTTGGGTCTTGAATAGAAGTAGGGTTCGTTTGATGTTCTTCTTAATTCGAATGTGACTAGACTTTCTTTATCTCGAGGCTCAGAGGAAAAGGAAGTCCAAGGAGTGATTGTTGGTGATATTGTTGTTCGGCCTTCCAAGTAGGTTACGGTTTACCCTATGGTGAGACTTCATTTAGCGAAGCATATATTTAGACGATATTGTCGGAGAAAGCATGTAAACCTTCGGGTGTGAAGTTGGGTTGGATATTATCTTAGGATGGGCCCTATTGTGTGATTGGGTTAGCCACCCCGTTGTGTTGTGACTTATCTTGTTCTATTGTCGTTGGATTGATACTACGTGGAGATAATAGGTATTAGAGACTATTGATATATCTTGACCATGATATTGTAGTATCTTACTTGTTGACGTTTGATACAAGGATAGTGTTCTACTACGGCTTATTGTGTAGCCTTTTCATGATATTGTTGGTGTGCCCATGCGTGGTACTTGTGATATTGATCTGATTATTGACATCGAACTCATACATCGCATGCATTCTCATCCTTCATGATATATTGTTGATACATTGATGATACTTGAGGAAACATTGTTATGAGCTGGGCTCAATTGGATGAGAGTGACGTGAGGACCGATATCCGATGGTTGTCTCGAAATCGAGGTTATGCGTAGCGATTGCCGAGGTTGTTGTCGGAATCGCGAGGTAGCGGTAGCCAAGGTTGTTTCCGGAACCGTGAGGTACATGGACTTCGCGGGTCCCCCATAGGTTGTGCTACCGAGATGTGATGTTCCATCATCGGAGTACATGTGTACACAGCACTGCATTGCATTCACATTCATATATTATTGCATTGCATTACACTATGGCTTCTATTATGATATTCTCTCGATGTACTTGTGATATACGGATTCTGACTGAGTATTAGAGACTTGGCACAATTGGGTTTAGATGCTAAACATAGGTGATGACGTGTACTTGGATTTTGGCTCGTGTTTGACTTATACTTTGTTGATTGCCTGTTTATCTTACTTTATTGACTTGATATGTGTTAGCTAAACTTAGTCGGCCTATGATACCTACCAGTAGTTGTTGTTTGTACTCACATGCACTTGTTGCATTCTTTTATGAATGCAGAGTTCCAGGTGGGATCTACCTTTGCTTCTCGTGGCTGATAGTGATACGAGAGTTGTTGTTTAGAGTCTTACAGCGTAAGCACGAGGACGTCCACCACCTTGAAGATTCTTCCTTTATCTTATGTCTTATTTGATATTCCGAGACATATTCAGACTGTTGATGTATTATTCTCATTTCCAGACTTGTAGATTCTAGTTAGTTTCTCTTGTATGACTAGACAGATTTCTCGGTTGGTTTTGATGTATTTCCGCACATTCTATCTATTATTATGTCAGATTTACATATATCTATCTCTTCCGCTTATTTATTTATTGGTTCATATTTATCTGAGATTGTTGGGATAAGGGTTCGCCTATCGAGGTGGAAAAGGTAGGTACCCGCACGACTTAGCTAAATTGGGTCGTGATATTTAGCAAGTACATTTTGATATCTTAGACATTAATATTTATACATATATTAGTTCACTATATTTTGGCACAGTCCGTCAGTGCAAGAAAGCCGGAACAATTAGTTACAAGTACCGAGCAAGAATTCGATCAAGTCAAGATCTTATCACCTTTTAAAAAGGTGACATTTGAAGTGATGGGTTGGGTTTTTCATCCTTTGAATAATGAAACTTTATACTTTGGACAAAAGGATGAAAGACTTATTAGTTAAAAACCTGAGGACTATAATATGTTTGGGGGGGGGGGGGGCAAGGGGGTGTGATCGTTTATTCTTTAGACAAAACAAGGGCCATTTTGTATTTTAAGGAAAGAGGGAGGGGTTCATTTTCACAAAAAGATAAAAAGAAATCATATTTGTTTTGTCTCTACTAAAGCCCTAAAAACTTTCCCTTCACCATATTTCTCTAATAGCTGCCAATCACCCCACCTTACTGCCACTCTTCGCTGCCAGAGTTGATGACCGGACTGCCACGATCTTCACACCACCACCAACAACAACCCCAGACACTTTTTCTTCCTCCCATCACTGCCGGAGCTCCGACGAGCTCGTCTCTAGCGAACCAAGAATGACAACCACCACCAGTGATGCCCAAACACCACCACAACGCCAGCCTTCATTTTTCCTTGCCACTATGAACCACCACTGTACAGCGCTTCGTGCCACTCTCTCTCTCTCTCTTTGAGATTCAACGAGTTCCGAACACTACCACGTCACTAGAGAACAGCCATTAACGGCGAGCAAAGCACTGCCCCCTCATCTGCAAAGCGCTGCCCGCCCCATCTTCTTCTCTTTTTTCGCTTTCCTTTATTTTACTAATTTTCTTTCAAACTAACCTAGCTCCCTTTGTTTTTCGTTTCAAA
>NW_026713741.1:0-48357 GCF_029784015.1 Lycium ferocissimum | reverse complement strand
CATCTATAATTCTCTACTCCGATGTCCTATCAACGAGCGGTTTGTTGCATTACAAACTAGACTCGACGAACTTCATTTTAGGCTTTTGTTTCACCTTAAAACTCCAAATATACTAGGAGATATGCACCTCCAAAGTTGACTAAAAATCCGCCCAGCATTTCTCAAATTTTCGTCGAACTTATTTTCTCCAATTTGCTCGATCTCAAAATATTTCGAAACTCTCCATATATGATATTTATCAACTATTATACTAATAATAGCCATGTTCTCGTGTTCCAAAATACTCTTCCCCGATTATGACTTACGGATCGTAATTCACCCTTTTTCTTCGTTGTTACGTACTATAGCTTGTGCCTTTCAAAACATCATGGGACGTCTCCGACACTCCATTACTACGGTGAGGTACATGTCATACTCATGCTCTGAAAACGCGGGGTATAACAAATACACAACCTAGCCCAACACCTAAGCATCTACAATAAATTACATAACTATAAATGGGTCCCTCGGGGAAGAGTTAGAGCGGAGGCCGTAGTCAAACTTCTATTTCAACAACTGGAAGCTTCGTTCGCAAGCATCGGTCCACTGGAACTTAGCTACCTTCTGAGTTAGCCTTGTTAAAGGCGCTGAAATTGAAGCAAACTTCTCCACAAATCTCCTGTAATATCCTGCTAACCCCAGAAAACTACGTACCTCAGTAGGCGTCGTAGGTCTAGGCCAAGTCTTTACGGCCTCAATCTTCAAGTATCTACCCGAATGCCATCGTGACACCAATAATATGCCCCAAGAATGCTACTGAAGTCAACCAGAATTCACATTTAGAGAACTTAGCATACAATTTTTGGTCTTTGGAGCACCCCAATCTTATCCTCAAATGATCCGCATGCTCCTTCTTTGATCGTGAATAGACCGAATATCATCGATAAATACAATCACGAACATATCTAGGAACGGCTTGAATACTCGGTTCATCGGTCCATAAACAACTGTTGGAGCATTGGTCGACCAAAAGACATCACCCTAAACTCATAGTGCCGTATCGGGTCTGAATGCGATCTTTGGAATATCGCCTCTCTTACCCGCACTGGTGATAGCTCGACCAAGCAGTCTCTTCGAGAAACACTTAGCACCACATAGCGGTCAAATAAATCATCAATCCTGGGGGGGATATCTATTCTTTATGGTCACCTTGTTCGGTGCCTATAATCAATACACATCCGCGGCGACCCATCTTTCTTTCTCCACGAACGATCTTGGTGCTCCCAAGGGGTGATGTCTTGGGCCTAATAAAGCCATTATCTAACAAAACCCTCGGTGCTCCTTCAATTCTTTCGATTGCGGTGCAGTGCCATTCAGGAGGAATAGATATGGGCCGAGTATCTCGGTAACACATCTATAGTGAACTCTATCTCCCCAGCTCGGGAGGAAGACCTTGAAGTTTATCCGGGAATACATCCGGAAATTCATTGACTACGGAATCCGACTCCCAAGAGTCGGTACTCACCTTTCAAGTCATGCACGCGAACCGGATGATAAATATAACCCTTTCTAACCATCTTCCTTGCCTTGAGGTATGAAATAAACTTACCCCTAAGCGATGCCGTATTCCCCTAGCCATTCTATAGTTGGCTCACGGAAACCGAAATCGACTATCTTGTTTCTACAATCAACGTTAGCATAACAAGAAGCTAACCAATCCATACCCATAATAACATCAAACTCGGTCATATCTAACTCTATCAAATGCGCAAAGTATGACGACTATATATATTCACCGAACACCTTTTATATACACCTTTGCTATAACGAAATCTCCCTGGTGTAGCTACCTCAAATGGTTCAATCGACTCGGGTTTATTCGATTCTACTAGCAACAAAGGAGATATATATGATAAGGTGGAGCCCTGGATCTATCAATGCATATACGTCCCGAGAGAAAATTGATAATATACTGTAACCACATTTGGTGACGCCTCCTGATCCTGTCTACTAGCCAAAGCATATATGCGGTTCGAAGGACCGCTAACTGGAAGCTCCGCCACGGCCTCTACCACGGCCTTTCGGTGTCGGCATACCACCGCCCCCATGTGGCGTATAGCTACGGAAGAAGATGAACCAACAAGCCGAACCGATGGGGCCGTGCCTTTATAAAAATAGAATTTGGACCCGACCGAATATACGGTAATATACGGTCCGTATAATTTATACGGTCCGTGTATTGGACCGTATGTTCTTCCGAAATCTCCAGAGAAATTTCACCTTCTTGGCGGAAGGGTTCTACTTTTTGCCAGATATACGGGCCGTATAAAATATACGGTCCATATAATCCCAGCTTTTCGATTTCGTCAGCCCCGTCGCTTCGTTCGATCTCGAATCCTTGCCAGGAACCTTCTTGGTACTTGTGCAACCTCCTTAACGATCGATGGACATTATAACTGGAATCCCAAATCCTTGCTAAACATTCCTTAGCTCGACGCCCATGAAATCCTTCCCAAGCGTAACTTATACTTCACTTTCATGACGAGCCTAGTTTCGCCAAGTCCGATAACCTAAGAATCTTATCGTATATTCATTAAGGTTGCCAATCACCCTCTTGTAGTCGTGAAGATCTCGTGTCCGCCTTGACCGACGTTAGTCCATTCACGACACAACGTCACGAAATTACCGAGGTGTAACACTGGATATCTACTTGAGACACTGGGGCACTCATCCATTGACTCAGGACAAGACGGTATACAGATGGATCAATGACAAAGGAGATGTGACAGAAATGCTTCAACTATAGCTCAGAAGCTGTTAGCATGCTAGAAACCTGGTGATAGAGTTCTCTGAATTTACGTGCCAGGCCTTGACTTTATCGATGCCTTTTTCGGGTGCTTGAGAGCTAAAGTCATTCCAGTACCCGCCATACCTACCAATCCAACACAAAGAGGCGGACAAGCACTTCTCCATATTGCAAACATTGCTAAAACATGCAATACTATAACAATATTGTCGACATCTAAATACCATTTTACAGTTCAAGCCATTTCTACGAAGGACATGGTATTTGGTAGAGGCAATGGGAGATCATCTGATGGCTGGCCGGATCTGCCCTGGTTATACACTGACTTGTGGCTCACGAAAAGCAAAATTTTCAAGAACAAAAATGAAGTAGCACAAGAAGAATGCGAACCTTTGCCAAATGATTTGTGTTTTCTCCAGTTCACTTCTGGTTCAACTAATGATCTAAAGGAGTCATGATAACTCATAGAGGAATCATTCATAATGTGAAGTTGATGCAAAGAAGATACCGGTCCACAACGAGGACGATACTAGTGAGCTGGCTTCCACAGTATCATGACATGGGACTTATCGGAGGAATTTTTACTTGCCTAGTAAGTGGAGGTTCTTCGATACTCTTTTCTCCAACAACGTTCATCAAGAACCCCCTCTTATGGCTGCAGACAATGAGCAAATGCCACACTACTCATAGTGCGGGCTCGAACTTTGCATTTGAACTCCTCGTACGGAGACTAGAGTCGAACAAGGTGCAGAATTTAAATCTCTCCTCCATGACTTTCCTCATGGTTGCTGCTGAACCAGTAAGGGAAATAACTCTCAAAAGGTTCATTGTTTGACTGAACCATTCGAACTCTCCCAATAAGTAATGGCACTGGGATACGGCCTTGCAGAAACCTATGTGTATGTGAACAGTGCATATGGAGAAGGCTTGACAATTTTGGTTGATTGGCAAGGGAAAGTCTGTTGTGGCTATACTAATGTACACGCTGCAGACGTTGAAATTAAAATTGTCGAGCCTGATACTGGTACAGAGCACGATGATTCCACCAAAGAAGGGGAGATTTGGATTAGCAGCTTGAGTGCAGGAGCTGGATACTGTGGAATGGAGGAGTTGAGCATGAAAACATTTGCGAACGAGCTTGTTACTGAACCGGGGAAAAGTACATATGAACCGGAGATTTAGGCAGAATCATTGATGGAAAACTGTTCATTACAGGGAGGATAAAGGACCTCATAATAGTTGCTGGAAGAAATATATATTCCACTGATGTCGAGAAAACAATCGAAAAAACATCGGACCTTATACGACCTGGCTGCTGCGCTATGGTTGGTATTCCAGAGGAGGTACTATTGTTAAAAGGGATATCAGTTCCTAAAGTTACTGATGAACTTGCACTACAACATTATGCCTATATAGCTACGAAATACAATGTAGCTAAGCATAAAAATTCTTGCTAAACACTTTAGCCACAAATTTTTTGTCCGTAGCAAGTCGTAGCAAAATGTAGCGTAGCTAAAGATTAGTATGGACTTTCACATTGTCCGTGGCTATGGATTGATACCTTTTTGCTACGAACTTTTTTGTGTCGTAGCTTTGATGATAAAAAAAAAAATTCCACGATATATATACTTATAGCAAATAATTTTATTCTTTTGCCACGATAGATAAAAGTTGTAGCTATCTTCATATTGTAGCCACAAAATATTATATTGTAGCAAAAGATTTAATTTATTTGCCACGCAAACTCAAATTTTGTGGCTGTTTAGATAGCTTAATCTCGTGGCAATAGCATTCGTATTTAGCTATGAATTAAAAATTTCATAGCTATGAATTGAAGTATTTGCCCCAAATATTTTCATATTGTAGCCAAAAATCCATACCTCTTGCCACGATTTACATAGATTTATAGTTAAAGTTTTTCATCATTTTGCTACGAAAAGTGAAAATATATTTTCATGTGGATATTATATATACATTTAGTTATGAACTCACAAATTTATTGTACGTGGCAATTATTATATCTTTAGTTGCGAAGACAAAAAATTTATTGTTACAAATGGAAGAGCAAGAACTTTATAACGTAGCTAAGAATTCAAATACATATATTTATATTCCAATACAAGTTCAAATTACACAATTCTATTTTTCCATTTCAAAATATTTACAATACACAATTCTTCCATGACACCATCTCGTTTTTAGATCCAAAGAGCCATAGTCTTCTTTCTTTCCTTTCACGGTCTCAAACTGCACCTTAGCTTGGTCAACATTGATTTTAGCTTGTCATTTTGCTCTAATTCCAAAACAAGTTACCTATAAACAGAAACAACGATCATATATATGTATTCTTAACTATTAACTACAAAGATGCAAATTTGATTAGTAAAAGTATTAGTAGAATTTCAAGAAGAGAATAACTATGTCTTGATAATTATTTTAGTAAACTTTAACATATGACATAATCGAAAATGCAAAGCACAAAAGAAAGAGTATGAGTTTTGACGGTTAAGCGCTTACAATTGAAGCAAGAACCTTAATCTAAACAAAAAATTTAAGAACTTTAGGACTGAACCATACATGAGAACCAAAAGTTTCATAAGTTCAATGAAGTGAATCGAAGAACTAAATTTGATGGTTCTAACTTTAAGATTCTTACAATTAAAGCAATTGCACTTATAAAATTTTTAGTTCATTTATATCTATGCTCGGTATCGAAAATGCTATCCGCTATGATAAGTATACATGTCAAAATTTCAATTGATTAATGTTGCTTTATTCTTAAATTTAAAAATTATGGTTCCTTCCAATATGTTAAAACTATAAAATATTTAAATCCCCACCTATAAATAATAAATAAGGCACAATATCTATGAAATAGCTATATCCGCAATATTAAAACCAAAAACCTAAGTCAATTGAATAGATGTAAGGAGATTTAAAAACCCTAAAATATAACACCATGAACATACCGTTAATATATATAGTTCTCTCTTGCTCTTCTTTGTCTTTCTTGTTCTTTTTCGAAAATTAATAATTGGAGAAAGAAATGGAAAAGTGGGTAGGATTGTTGCGGCTGTACAGGGAGACGGAGTAAGAAGAATGAGATTTAGGTTTTAGGGATTAATTGTTTGGCCAATACGCCAGTGTCGTGCCTTTTCCCCTTTTTTTTTTTTGTATATATATTTTAGCTTTCTTTTGACTTGTCTTATATATAAATTTTATTTTATACAATAAGTACCAATTATGATAAGGAAAATTACGTATAAAAAGAATAAGTAATAATTATATAATTAATATCAATGTAAATGGAAACAATCAACTACAACTACAAAATTTTCAGTATGCATATAGACTTTTTGAAAGTAAGCGATTGCACAAAAAGAAATTAATCAATTTGAAAATAATAAAATACCAGATATACATAAATATCTATAATAATAAAAAATTGATTTGACATACAAAATTACATAATTAACGTTAAAAAAAAAAGTTATACTAAAATATAAGTTTTGAGGTTACAAGTAAGTAGGGGTGTGCACATACGGTTAAAAAGCTGATTCAAACCAAAAATCGATTCAATAAACCGATAGTTGTGTAAGTTTGCTTTGGTTTTAAATCTTAAAAAATTGAAAATATTTGATTTGGTTTGATTTTAAAAAAGCAAACCGAACCAAACCGACAAATTATAGACACAATTTGTATAATTATATATATGCAATGTATTAATTTACTTTTTCATCAACATTTTCTTTATGTCTAAAAGGCTAGTGAACTTTACACCTATTAAGTCCATTTCTTAAAAGCATTTCATGAATCCAAACTCATCTTATCGACAAATATGCAACAAGAAGAAAATTAACAGACTATGCAAGTAAACACATATGACCTAAGAAACAACAACTTTCGTGCAGATGTTGCACCTTAATCCAAACTTACTTATTTAAAGGAGCAACTATGAGATTTACCTTAAAAATTGTATTTAAACTTTATTCACTTAATCAAATCTCATAGATCTTAAAGCATTTACTCCATAATCTAAGAAAATTATAGCTCCCACAATACTAGGATAATAACGGATTATAAGTTGGAAAAGGATGAAAATAGGGAAAACAATAAAGAGAGAAATACCATTAGATTTCTTAAAATCGAACCAAACCGACAACAACCAAACTGATGGATATGTATTATATTTGGTTTTGTTTGATTTTAATAATTAAAAAACCGATTAAATTGATTTGATTTTGGTTTGAACCAAAAAATCAACCCAAACCGACTCATGAACACCTCTGCAACAAGTAGGTTTACAAATGATCTATTAATGAAGATTAATTTTTTAATTTTATTCTTTTTATTTGAATGTTAATTATTATTTAATTCATATACAATAACTATTTTCTATCTTTTAGGAAAAATCTAACTTTATTTTTAATTTCTTTTTCATAACCTAACCTTGTTAGACCGTCTCTTTTCATGATTTTTGTAATCGATGTAAACATATTAGTAAATTATTATAGTTAATCTATTGTGGTTAAATACTATTGTTGCAATCGTAACCGCACGTGTATAACCAAAATTATAGTTAAATATGGAAGTTTATTGTCACTCTAATTGTAGTTATTCATTTTATCATGACAGATAATTGTAATTATTAAGAAAATTATTTCACCTTTTCTCAAATATAACTTGAAGAAAAAAAATCCATATAGCTACAAGATTTTGTTTCCAATAGTTTAAGGTGGCTAAACGATTACTATCACTAAACCAAATTTCAACTCATTGTTATAAAAAAAAAAAAAAAAAAAAAAAAAAAAAAATAGCTACCAAAATTTATCACAACAATAAATCCGTGGATATATCATTTTGTCATAATAAATAATTGTATAGATTAAGCCGACTATTGCCACAATTTTTTTTAATATGCAAGAAAAAGTATTTCTTTAGCTAAAATTTTTGTTTAAAATAACTACAGATCTAAAAGGTTAATCTGTTGCTATAGTGAGTTTCAACTCGTGACAAAAATAATTTATAAAATTTTATTATAGCAAAAGATACAGGCTATATCATTTAACTCTTTGCCAATTTTTTTATAACTTGAAGTTAAAATATATATTTAGCTACAACATTTAGTTTCAAATAATTTATAAATTAAAGGTCACTATTGCATACAAAGAGCTTCAACTTATGGCAAAAATTAATGATTAGCTACGAAATTTTATTATAGGGAAAAGATTCATAGGTCAGTATCATTTAATTATTGCCACAGCTTTTTATGTGTTGAAGCAAAATGTTTTATTTAGCTACAACATTTTGTTTCAAATGATTTATCGTGGCTAAAAGCGTTAATATTGCTACAAGTAACTTATTGGCGGGGTAAAGCTTATGACGTTACAAAAATTTTATTGTAAAATAAAGTTGTAGCTATTTAGGTAATTATTGTCACGATGGTTAGCAATTGTAGCAAAACTGAGGAATTAGCTTTGCCAATTTAATTTCTGTGGCTAAGAAATTTTAAGAATTTGTAGATAGCTACGGAATTCAAATTTTTGTGGCTATTACTAAGTATTAGCTACGATTTTTAAATTCATAGCTAAGATTTCGTAGCTATATATGCCTTATGTTGTAGTGTTGGATTGGTTGTAGTCGCTGAAGTACGAGAAGATAAGCCACTTCCTTATGAAGTTATCGAACGTATCCGTACTCGTGTTGCAGAAGAACATAGTATATCTATCGCTTCCATTGTGGCTATCAAATCAAGGTCCATTAGTAAGACCACATTAGGGAAAATTAGAAGATTTGAAGTAGCCAAAAGATTTACTGATGGAACATTGAGTGTGGTGAAAGACGTGATCAACAGAGAAAATTCATCATGGGATTCTAAAGATGGTTCCACACAACAAGTCACTATAAATTTAGCTCTGGGAAATGGCAAAATTAGCAAGGGATAGATCATAGAGTTTCTGAAGGAGCTGCTCTATGAGCAGACAGGAGTTCCCAAGTCCAAAATCTCCATCACTGAGAGTCTGGTGTCTTATGGCGTTGACTCAGTTGGCGTCATTCGAGCAGCTCAGAAGATTTCAACTTTTCTCGGAGCTCCGTTGGCGCGATAGAAATCTTTTCAGCTACCTGCATTGAAGACTTAGCAGACTTCGCTGAAGATCTTCTGAGAAAATCCCGTCCCGAGTTGGTGACAACTACCTTCAATTTTTGTGAAAGCAAGATGAGTAATCTAAAGGTTTCAGGTTATCATAAGCTAGTTATCTGGCTTTTCCAACTTATAGCTCTTGCTTAATTATGTTTCTTTCATGCTGATATTTCCTGCATGCATATCCGTTTTCGCTTTCACTTTTTTTATCTCTTCAAGCCAAATGCTGATACAAACAGCGCCACTTGGTTTGTTTACATTATTTCCTTAGCATGTGCTCCTCTTTCTTGGATATCATGCATCATCTCGACCAATATACGCATAGCTTTTCTTGGAAAGTCATTTCTTCAACCAAATTATATGTTGAACCCCGAAGTGTCCATCTGGTCCATTGATTTTGTCAAATGGTGGGCACTTTATAAGGCTCAAGATATATCTTCAAAAGTCTTAGCTGTGGATTTGAGAGGAACGATGTTCGTCAACTATTAGTTCGAGATGCTCAGGGAAAATATAGCATCATCTACTATCTTTGCTACTGGACATCACGGATCCATCGTTAGTTTCGATCGGAGAGGAAGCTGTGATCAATGAAGCAGTATTGCTTCAAAGTCATCAAGTGAAAAATGGTGTCTTGAGCTTCAGCCCAATTAGAATCGGCCAAAAATCTTCGATTGGTCCTTATGTTGTTGTTCAGAAAGGAAGCTCAGTGAAAGATTATGCTCATGTGCTTGCTCTCAACACTAGCAAAACTATAGTTAAAAGTGCTAAGTCTACAAGCACCCAAAAGGTTAGTAGAATAAATTAAAAAAAAATAATTAAAAAAGAAACGTTCATCGACTATGTTGGTTGGACTCTTCAAAAGTATCTCCGAGTGTGTGGGAGTACGACAACATTTTTGGAGGGTCTGAGCAACACAGTTCATCATTATCACTAGTCTTGAAAATCTTTAGACTAACACCTTTCCTGTTTAATATCGAATACAGGGAAAATCGACACGAAAGATCATGAAGCGGAGTCATGGAAATCATGAACATATCAGTCAACTACTCTCCATCTACATGGTTGGATTTCTCAGCAGTTTGTCGACAACTGTTGCTTACTTCATCTACCTTTCGCTATGGCAAATCCCACCTTCACTAAAACATTTCGTTTTTTGCTTAGCGGGAGCCTTTCATTAGTTTCCTTACATGATCGTCACATATGCAACACTATTTGACTATGCTCCTTCAGGTTCATTCACTTTTTCTATCACTATTGCCATTGGTTACATATCTCATGGTCTTATCCTCAGCTTCTTCACTTGTTTGTTAAACCATATCGTCCGTCAAAAAAAGAGAGTTGGATAGGACAAAGATTTGTCTTCTCCATCGTGTTAACGTTGCATGTGACATCCGATTTACAAAATTCCTTTCTGTAACAGAGTTGTTCTGTGTTTATTTATGTTGTTTAGGTGCGAAAATTGGCCAACATTCTTCCATCAGAGCCATTAACCCCATTTCAGAACCATCCCTCATCTCAATAGGCAATGGTGTGCATTTAGGGGACTTCAGCAGAATCGTTCCCGTAATATATACCTCAAGTGGATTTGTGTCTGGGAAAATTGAGATTCATGATAACTCGGTTATCCGTAGTCAAGGCCTCGTCCTCCCAGGTTCCGTCATTGAGAAGGATGTTATTCTTGGTGCAATATCAGTTGCTCCCACGAATTCAGTCCTTCAACATGGTGGTATATTTGTTGGCTCCAAAAATCCAGTTATGGTCAAAAGCAAGTCTTATTCATTAGATGATCGAATCGAGGAAATGGACATAAAATATAAAAAGGTGATCTAGCTATAAGTTTGGCTGCTTTAACTCTTAAAGTGAAATCGAGATTCTTTCATCGAATCGGTGCTACAGGAAAAGGATGCTTAAGGCTCTACGATGACATCCCAGGTTTTCCAGATCACAAGATTTTCAGTCCTGGCACGACGTACCGAGTTATTATTAGGCACAGTAATTGTTCGAGTTTTGATGATGATGTGAGACTTGATCCGCGTGGTGCAGCAATAAGGGTCCTATCAAATGAAACTGATGAGAACAGTGCAATTCTTGATCTGACATTAAAGACCGGTAAGGCATTTCATGCTCGAACGATAGGTGACTTTGCAACATGGCTTGTTTGTGAAGGAGCAGCACAGGAAGAACACATGAAGCATGCTCCGCATATCCGGGATGCAATGTGGGGCTCTCTTCTGTTAGCAAAATGGACAGATTGTAGAATATCTACATTAAGATATTTTCAATATGGTGAATATGAAGAGATACTATGAATATATGAAATATTATTAAGGATATTCTACATTTAGTGTAGAATATTATGTAACATTGGTAGTAGAATATTATGAAAAATATTTTATAGGATTTACATTTAGTGTAGGATATTTTACTTCCTTTCCTCTCTCATTTCTCTTGTATATAACTACCAATATATTCTGATGTATGGGAATCAAGTAATTGAGATAGTCATTCTTCAATTTCTCTCGTGTTTTCTCTGTTCTTGACATGGTATTAGAGCCTTTTTTTTTTTTTTTTGAAAGTTTAGTTCTCTTGACTGTTCGTCAACAAGCAGTCCTAAGAATCTAGGGCTTTTGGTTTTGGTTATTCTAGCTATTTTTTTTCGTGTCATTGTGTTTTGATTTTCTCTCTATTCGAAAACATGACTTCACATCAATTTGAGTCTTTCGATGTTCGTTTCCTGAAAAAATTCAAATTTGGGAATTTCGGTCAACTTTTTGTCATGGGAAAAGAATTACGGGGCCATGTATAGATGGAAGTGATCTCGCTCCTACCGATCTTACAAAGTTAGGTCGGTGGAGGGTCAAGGATGCTCGGGTGGTGACATATGGATTTTAGGGTCAATTGACCCTCTTATTGTTCTTAATCTCAGGCCGTACAAGACTGCAAAGGCCATGTGGGATTATTTACAAAAGGTTTACAATCAAGACAATAGCGCTAGAAGATTTCAGCTAGAGCATGAAATTGCTAATTACTCTCAAGGAGGTCTCTCTGTTCAGGATTATTATTCGTTTGGGGACTTATGGGCTGAATTTACTCGATATTGTTTATGCTAAAATACTCGTTTGAATCTCTCTCTCTATAATTCAAGCGAGTTCATGAGCAAAAGCAAACGAGACCAATTTTTGATGAAATTGCGATACGATTTTGAGAGTGTTTGCTCTAACTTGATGAATCGTGACCGTCTCCCTCTTTGGATGTTTGTTTTAGGGAATTACTCCGGCGGAAGAGCAACGTCTTGTCACACAAAATGCTTTCAAGCAAGCAAATGATGCCATTGTTATTTATTGCTCAAGGAAAAGGAAAGAGCTGGTGATATGACTAGAACTCAATGCTATATTTCTGGCAATATGGTCATATTGCTAACGATCGTGGCAAGAAGTTTTGTAACTATTGTAAACAACATGGACATATTATCAAAGAGTGTCCCACACGCCCTCAAAATCGTAAGGTCAATGCTTTTCAGGCTGAGGTAAATGGTTCCACTACTGATAACTCATCTTCACAGGACAAATTCTTACTCACGAAATGGTCCAACAAATGATCGTGTTGCCTTTTCGGCTTTGGGATTACAAGGTAATGATGCTGCATCTAATCTTTGGCTTGTTGATTTTGGTACTTTCCAATCATATGACCAACTCAACAAGTATACTAAAAAATGTTAGTAGCCCTATCACGATGTCCATCCATGATTCGTGTTGCCAATGGTAGTAATTTACCCATTACCATGGTTGGGGACACTACTCCAACTTTCAAGAATGTTTTTGTTTCACCGAAGCTCTCAACTAGTCTTATTTCAGTTGGACAATTGGTAGAAAATAATTGTGATGTGAATTTTTCTCGTAATGGTTGTCTTGTGCGATCGTGTCGGGGACTCATGTAATCGAAGGGCCTAAAGTTGGAAGATTGTATCCTATACATTTTTCCATTCCTCCTGATCGTCTTTTGCTTGTACTTCTACCGCTAGTAAGATTGAGGTTTGGCATAAGCGTCTAGGACATCCAAATTCTATTGTGTTGTCTCATTTATCAAATTCTGGTTTATTGGGAAATCAAAATCAATTTTCAGCTGCTACTTTTGATTGTTCAACTTGTAAATTAGGCAAAAGTAAAACTCTTCCTTTTCTTAATTTTGGTAGTCGTGCTACAAAATGTTTTGATGTCATTCATAGTTATGTTTGAGGCATGTCACCAATTACTTCTCATGCTCATTTCGAATACTTTGTGACATTTATAGATGATTATAGTCGGTTTACATGGGTATATTTTCTCCGTTTCAAATCTGAGGTACTTTCCATATTCAAGACATTTTTGGCTTACATTGAGAATCAATTTTCTACATTCATCAAAATATTAAGATCTCGATTCGGAGAATATATTTCTCATGAATTCAATAATTTCTTGCTTGAGAAAGGAATTGTCTCACAACGCTCTCTGCCCGTATACGGCATGGCAAAATGGGGTTGCGGCGGCGTAAAAATCGTCATCTCTTAGATGTCACTCATACTTTATTGATTAAGTCCTCCCTCGTCCCATCCAAATATCAAGTGGAAGCTTTGTCCTCTTGCTGTCTATTTAATTAATAGGCTGCCATCTAAAGTGTTAAATCTTGAGTCTCCATATTATCGCATTTTATCGTCATAATCCTAGCTATCATAATTTTCATACATTTTGGTTATTGTTTGTTTTGTATCTGCCTCTTCTCAACATAATAAACTTCTCTGCTTCGCCTACTAAATATGCTTTTATGGGTTATATTACTTACGGAAAGTGGTTTGTTTTGCTATGATCAAGTTCTAACAAATTTCGTATTTCTAGAAATGTTGTTTTCCTTGAGAATCGATTTCTTCTCATCATGTTGAGTCATCTACTCGTTTCTCCTATTCTTCCTACTTTTGATGATTTGTCATCTTCTTCTAAGAGAGTTCAAACTTACCGGATTTGTGTATGAACGACGTACGCCATCTTTACCCTCCCGAAATCGATCCGCCACGAGCTGCCCATAACAGTGCGAGATTCTTCAAGGCCAACTTATCAGCCTACTCGACGATGTCTACATTGGACTACGAAGTACTCTAATTAGTATAGTTTTCCTCTACTTTATCCACCATTACATTCCCGGTTACTCACAAGCTTAAGCACAATGTCAATGTTGGCGAAAGCAATGGAAGGAAGAACTTTTTAGCTCTTAAAGAAAATGACATGGGACATTGTTTCATGTCCTTCAAATGTCCGGCCAATTGGATGTAAATGGGTTTATTCGATTAAACTTCATTCGATGGAACTCTTGATAGGTACAAAGCTCGCTTGGTTGTCCTGGTAACAAACGGGAGTATGGTGTGGATTATGAGGAGACTTTTGCACAGTAGCAAAAAATGACTACGGTGCGGCATCGCTATTGTCGCATCACAGAATCGACTCCTTTATCAAACGGACGTAAAAATGCTTTTCTCCCATGGTGATGCGAAAGATATTTATATGAAACCTCCCTCGGTTTGTTTCATCACCCACATCGATGTTTGCAAGTTGAAGCGATCTTTGTATGGATTAAAACAAACTCCTCAAGCTTGGTTTGACAAGTTTCGATCTACTTTGCTTCAATTCTCTTTTGAACAAAGTAAATATGACTCATCTTTGTTTCTTGGACAACATCTGAGTTGTGTTCTTCTTTTGGTATATGTAGATGACATCATTATATCACGAACCGATTCTTCATTAATCACTAGCCTCGACGGAACTTAAGATTCTTTTCATATGAAAGGTCTTGGTACTCTTACATATTTTCTTGGGCTTGGAAGTTCTTTATTATAATTCTTTAGGGTGTTTTTCTTAAACCAAGTACAAATATACTCAAGATTTGATTGCATGAATGGGTCTTCAAGAATCGGCCTACTGTTGATCTCCATTGGAATTGAATGTAGTATCGTTTGTGATGAAGGAGATCTTATTCTGATCAACTGTTTCGACAATTAGTTGGAAGCCTAAATTATCTTACCATTACTAGGCGATATCTCTTTTGTAGTTCAACAAGTGGGTCAATTTATACGGTCATCAGCGTCATCTACATTTAGTGGATGTTCGTCGCATTATCTAATATCTCTCGAGAACATCTACTCGGATTATTTTTTCTAGTGGCTCTCTGATGGCTTAAAGCGTTTAGTGATTCTTTAGGCTAGATGTCTCCGATACTGTGCACTTCATTGCTCTAGAGATGGTGCATGTTTCTCGGAGATTCTTTGATTTCTTTGGAAGAGAAAGCAAGTCTCAAGCCATTGTTAGATTATTTGCTTCGGGTTTACTTGCGGAGATAGGGGATTTCTTCGATCTAGTCCTACTCTCTCCCATCTTCGGATAACACAAGTGCCATTCAGATTGCAACCAATCAGTGATCACGAAAAAGGCAAGCATATTAGTGGGCACATTTTATCGTAAGAAAAGTAGATAGAAAGTTATTACTCTTCCACATGTATCCGAGGATCTTCAAATAGCTGATGTGTTTACAAAATCAATGGCACTTAATAACGCCATCGGTTTAGTAGGCAAATTGATGCTGTGATCTGAGATCGATTTGAGGGGATGTTAGCATAATGGACGGATTGTAAAATATCTACATTAAGATATTCTCAATATGGTGAATATGAAGGATACTATGAATATATGAAATATTATTAAGGATATTCTACATTTAGTGTGTAGAATATTATGTAACATTAGTGCTAGAATATTATGAAGAATATTTTGTAGGACTACATTTAAGCTGAAAGTATTTTCTTAAACTTTCCTTCTTTATTTCTCTTGTATATAAATATCAATATATTCCGAATATGGGAATCAAGTTAATTAAGATAGTCATTCTTCAATTTCTCTCATTTTTCTCTGTTCTTGACGTCTTCGACGGAAGTGCACTCTATACCGAGCTACATTACTATTCAAAATTTGCGGTTTTTCGGAGTTCGAAGATGGTCGAGAGATGTATGTCAAATTCAAGTTAAGGCCTCTTGATAACTTGATACGTGAGGACTCGGTAGTGTGACATACTACTTCCACCCGAGACCGCGTAATTCCAAGAGACGAGAATGACACTGTCCATTACTCTTCCCTCGATGAAGATTTCAACATCGTTCGCGTACACCCGAGAAGGTCCTATTAGATAATGTTTCAAATATTTTTAAATCAATGATTTTTAGTAAATACATTCTTTTGGATTTCCAAAGTAGTCCGATCTGTGAATCCTGCAAAAGAACTTGAGAAACTTATTTTAGATTTATTCTTGATAGCATAAATTAATTCTTGGTTTTGACGAATACATTTTGATATTACCGAATTCATGAATTTATTCATGAACTCTATTTATTGATGTTTTAGGTTTTCCTCGAACTTCTAGCCTATAGATAGTGGTGGTTTCTTCGGAAATGATAAGCAACTTTCAATTTGAAAAACACTCGAGAGACACATTAAAGAGCAACGTTCTTGAATGTTACCTTGTGTGGCTAAATTGAATTCCCGGGGTAGTGCTGTCATTATTCTTCCATTTGCTCGTGGAAGAGACTTTAACTATTTTCAAGAAGCTTGTTCAAAAGCAAGTTTCATATTGGTTTTCCATCGATATTTTTATCACTGCTCTAACAATTTGAAGATATTTCAATTGTCTAAATCTGAAGATTTTATTATCTCGGTTCTAACAGGCTCGTTATGTTTTACAACTGCAAATCCGACCAATACCGGAGGATGAAGCCATTTGGGAAGCTGCACTTGATTGCACCAAGCCATGGGATGAGAGAGAATTTCCTTATATTGAGATAGGAGACATAACTATTGATGCAACTCTTACTAAAGAAGAATCAGAAGAGCTGGAGTTCAATCCATTTCTCAAATGTCATGAGGTGGACGTCATTCGGGCAACATCATGCAATCAGAGCGCGTCCATGGACGGTCTGTCGTTTATGACATGTGCCAACATCTGAGAAACAGAAAGCCTCTCCCGGAAGCTTGGAGAATTTTCCTGGATCAATCTGATGTGAAAATGGACTTCACCGGCTGTCCCGTTGCAGCGACATTGGAGAAAAAGGATACGACCAAAGTCACACTAGCAAGAACTTGGTACGTGACGATGTGGCTAGTCTCTGCTCAACCGTTCTTGCAAACTTTTCTTCCATATTTTCTCATGGGATTAGTGATCTTTGCTCCACTAAAATGTCTTTTCTACACATCAGATAGCATAAAAGTCGAGAAGCATTGGCTGCTGCCTTTGTTTTGGGTTGTCACAGGACTTTTAGGTGGACTTCTATGTGCTTTGGCAAAATGGATTCTTGTAGGAATCAAGAAAGATGGAGAAAGTGAGCTAATTTGGAGTAAAGGGATTTTCAGCGACACGATTTGGCAAGCAATAAGGACACTAGTAGGAGACTATTTCATGGAAATGACAAGGAGACTATTTCATGGAAATGACAAGTGTATCAGAGGGAAACTTATGTTTTCTTATAAAAAGTCGAATTTGGATGAAGTTTAAATGGGATCGGAAGTTGCTTGGGACGAAGGTGTGTGCATCAACAGCATGGGGGCAGTTTTGAATCCTGAAATGGTGAGAGTTGACAAGTATGGATCGGTCGGGAGAGAAGCTTTGCTCTTTGGACACATATATGAAGATGAAGGAGGCAAAGTGAAGTATGGAAAAATCAAGATTGGAGAAAGTGGTTATGTGGGAAGCAGAGCTGTGGCAATGCCGGGGGTAACTATTGACAATAAAGGTACTCTTGGAGATCTCTCACTTGCCATGAAGGGAGAGCTCGTAAAGTAAGCGAAAATATGATCAAGATCACGACACTGTTTGATATGTTGTCATTTTTTCCCGCTGATGGAAAATGTTTCCTAGGGAAACTTTTTTGGGGTAAAAATTTACGGATATATACATAGTAAGTGACTTCCTCGTGAAAAATATTTTCCCGAAAAATGAGGTAAACTTTTGTCGTATTTTCCAAACATCTCGCTCGAATAAGTGAAGGTCTCTTGCTTGGCCTGCAATGTTTAGTTCTGACTACTGATCTTTTAGCCTTTGTATTACTAGATTAGGAAATAGTTGAAAAGAAAAACTATTAAGGAAGGGATAAAACAATATCAGCTTTTGTTAAGTTCAGAATTTTAAATGAAATCTTGTCTTGATTGTTAAGCAAATTCAAGTTGATGTTCTCTCTTGCTATTCACTCCGGATTTTTCTTTATCTGTCACTTTAGCTAAAAAGTTGATCTAAAAAAATTGTTACTTTATAAAACCAAGAAGGTATTAATTATTTTTTGTTCAATTCCACCCTTACTAGCACTCCAAGAAAGCATACTATCTTTAACTACTCGCTTGAGGAAAAGATAAAGGGTAATTTAATGAAATACCCCCACATGATTAATGCTATTAAATAAATTTTTGTAATGAATATGCCAAAAATTTAAGTCAGAAAAGATCAAGATAATAAGTGGAGATATTTTCCACAAAATCTTATTTTTCAAGCAATTATGTTATTCAAAGTTAAAACAAATGCGCGTTTTTTGTGACCTATCATTTTGTTGAATTTTTTTTAGGAATAGACAAGAAAAGGATCACTTTCAATATAGTTGAAATTTTATTTATTCTTGATAGAGACAGCGAAGTGGCAGTTTGTATTGAATTTTCAAACTTATTAAAGATACATTGAAGTTCCATCAAGTCAATAGACCCTACAACATTTTAAGTCTTTGACCACTTCGACTTTTGGCAACGCTTTTCCAGGGTGGCCTAAACTAGAGCTAGGACCACAAAGTTGATTGCATAGTTTTTCAATCTTTCTAGACTATGGAGTTGACCTAGTCAACAGTCTAATTAATCTTTAAGCCAAAACTTACATTAAGAAGAATATTTAAAACCCTAACTTCCTTTCTTGCATCACCATAATTGTTGTAGTTTTCCAGTATACACGTCTATACAAATTGTTTTTCATAAACCCTTCAATGCAAACAGGGGGCAGGGCTAGGTTGTGACAAGGGGTTCAAATTGAATCTTTTTCGTCGGAAAATTAAACTGCGCAATTAGAGTTATATATGAAAAATTGAATATTCTTGACATAGCGAAGATTCGAGTGTAGTAGTAAAAGGGGTTCAAAAATTATTTTAGGTCACAGGTCCATATCTTCGAGGTGATAGTATGATAAGGTTACTATGTTTTTATTGTTTTGATGATTTGACAAATATGTATAAGTTAATCAGATACTCTAGCAGGGGATATAGTTGTCTAGTTATTTCGAGACTTTGTGATAGCATACATGAGAGACCGTTATTCGATCGTGTCCTCTTGTAGATAGTCAACTTAGTGTAAAGTCACGTACACTGTAGCAAAGTATAGCGGCGAAAGCAATACACAGGAGGCTTGTCACTCTCACCTTGCCTCTTCTCTCATATACACAACATATCTTAAGGGAAACATTATTCTTGCACAATCAAATTGCTCACATCCTAAGTGCAAGTCTCCACCTCTTGGGGTGCTCTCAAGAGCAAAGCCTCAACAAGCCGAAGGGACTGCATCTCGCCGAAGATGCTTTAAGTCCTTACGTTATTGAGTCTTTCTTATTTTGTTCTTTAAATTGTAAATCTACTCTTCTCTAAAGGAAGCTGTTTGTAGGTGTCTCAAAGTCTCAAAAGTTGCTTGTAGGAAGTTTATCTCCTCAAGCTTTTGAGTGGTACACTAGGCTAGAGTTAGTCCAAGTGTATTAGTGTGTGGGTGGCTAGAGTTAGTCATGGTATTGAATTCTCAAAGGGCCTTTGAAGTGGACACTAGGCTGTAGTTAGTCTAGGTGTATTAGTTCGCTTGGGTAGAGGTAGTCGAAGTTCGCTTACACAAGTGTATTGTAAGTGGTTGAGGACTATGTGAGTTAATTCCTGTGTCAGGGTAAAGTCTGTAATCCTTTGCTCGTGTAGCAGTTAAATCACTACGTGGTAATTGTGATTTTTAATCCTGAGCAAGGAATTTTTCACGGTAAAATCACTGGTAGAGACCACCTCCCTTCATACATTGTGTTGATGAACGCATAGCTGTTATCATAATATTTTCTAGAATTTTCTTATATGAATTCCTAAGTCTTACGCTTTAGTATTATTTTTTATAATTGCCGTTTCATCTTTCTCGAACTCTTGATTTTAAAATTATTTTTCCCATTATGATATTATTAGTCATATCTAACAGACAAAAGTAGAAGTTGATTCTGAAGTCTCACAGTTGATCCAAAACACAAGCTCCAAATGAACAAAACAAAAATCCCATTAATTTTCTTCTGTATAATGATGTTCTTGATTTGTTCAACAAAACATATTTCCTTTTGCAATGGCTAATTCTTTCTTATCTTCTACTAGCAATATTTCTCCTTTTTCTTCTTCCATTACACAATTTATCTCAAAATAATGGTAGGGTATACTAGTAGTTCTATTACTACAACCGATGGAACAACCCCATGGCTTTCACCATCTGGTGATTTTGCATTTGGGTTCCAAAAACTTCAAGATAATAAAGATCAGTTCTTGCTTTGTATATAGTATGCAAAAATACAAGAAAAAACTATACTCTGGCATGCAACATAAGTAGTCCAGTGCCACAAGGATCAAGATTGAATCTTGATCCTCAGAGTGGTCTTATACTTAGTGATCCCAGGGAACTACCCTTTGGAGAACTGATTTGATTGTTGGTAATATTGACTATGGACTCATGAATGATACTGGAAATTTTGATTTGGTGCTTGTTACACAAAGTGTGTCTTCCAATTCAGATTATGATGATGTGTACTATAATAGTCAAACTTCTGACACAACAAATGCAACCAATTCTGGGAATAAGTTGGTTTTTGACGAGAATGGCCTGATGTACATATTGAAGGGGAACAATCAAAGGCAAATTCTTAATTCTTCATCCGTTCCTTCAGCTTCGGACAATTACCATGGGGTGACTCTTAACTTTGATGGTGTTCTTACTCATTATTATCATTCAAGGAATTCTAATAGCAGTGGCTGGAATGTTTTGTGGTCTCAACCGGATATAACATGCACCAACATTTTGGGAAACAACGGACCTGGTGCTTGTGGTTACAACAATATATGCAATCTGGGCACAAACAACAGACCAGTTTGTAACTGTCCAAAAGGATATTCACTGGTTGATCCAAACGGTGCTTATGGCAACTGCAAACAGGATTTTTCTGTAAGTTGTGATGAAGTTGGGAGGGGTTCGCCTGAAGATTCGTATAGCTTTTTTACGGTCCATGATACTGATTGGCCATTATCTGACTTTCGGCAAATTAGCCCTTCAACTGAACAAAACTGCCAAAGTGCATGTTTGAATGAATGTCTTTGTGCTGTTGCCATTTATAGAAGCAATAGCTGCTGGCAAAAGAAGCTGCCGATGTCGAACGGGAGAATAGACCACAGTTTGAATGCGAAAGCTTTTATCAAAATAAGGAAAGATGTTGTTCCTCCTCTAAGCCCTAGCCTTCCAAATCCAGGACCTCGTCAAAGCAAAAACTGTCCTCTAAGTCACTGCCTTCCAATTCCGGGATCTCATCAAAAGCAGAGTTGGCAAATTTGGGCAATTTTGGCGTCTTCGCTCTTAGGTAGCTCGGTCTTGGTAAACATTTTGCTCATTTACAAAAAGAGAGTGAACGCTTTTTGCCCTACAAGTCTCGTGACGGACTTTGTTTGTCATAGTTTTACATATAAAGAACTTGTAGAAGTCACAAAAGACTTCAAGGAAGAGCTAGGCCGGGGTGCATGTGGGATTGTTTACAAAGGGGTAACGCCTATCGGTTCAAGAAACGTAGTCGCTATAAAGAATCTAGACAGAGTTGCTCACGAGGCGGAGAAAGAATTCATGACTGAAGTAAATGTGATCAGTCAGACTCATCACAAGAATTTGGTCCGTCTGATCGAATATTGTAACGAGGGACCTCATCATTTGTTGGTGTACGAGTATATGAGTAATGGCACTCTTGCAAGTTTCATTTTTGGTGATCCAAAACCTACTTGGAGCCAGAGGACGAATATCGCGATGGGGATTGCAAGGGGACTTGAGTACCTCCACGAAGAGTGCAGCACGCAAATTATCCATTGTGACATAAAGCCTCAAAACATTCTCCTTGATGATTATTACGTTGCTCGAATATCAGATTTCGGATTGTCTAAACTGCTGATGATCAACCAGAGTCGAACACTTACTAATATTAGAGGAACGAGAGGTTATGTTGCGCCGGAATGGTTTAGGAATAGTCAGGTCACGGTTAAGGTGGACGTTTACAGCTTTGGTGTATTGCTACTGGAGATCATCACTTGTCGGAAAAATTATGAGAATGAGTAAAGCTACAGACCAGAGGTGATTCTTAGGGGTTGGGTTTTTGATTGCTTTCAAGAAGGAAAATTGGAAGCTCTGGCGGAAAGTGATATCGAGGCATTGAATGACAAGAAGCAGTTCGAGAGGTTCGTGATGGTTGGTATTTGGTGCGTCCAGGAGGATTCATCGATGAGACCTACTATGAGGAAAGTCGCTCAAATCCTTGATGGGTCTGTTGAAGTGACGATTCCACCATGTCCACGTAATTTTAGCATTACTATTTAACATCATAAGCCTCATCTATATGGTGTTGTTGTAAGTCTCATCTATGTGCAATTTCCTCCTCTGTATGTCTTTTTTACGTTCTACTGCTCTAGTTATATTACTTGCTTTCATGTTAGATGTTCTTTAAATAGTAATGATCTTCATAAATTCATGATGCATGAAGCAGTTCTTCCATTTATTTTTTTGGTAACTAACTGATTATATTATCAAAGTGATCATTTACAGCTCAGAAAAATGCATACAAGTCCCAGAACTGCAATCAACAAACAAACAAGACAATCAATACATCTATGGCTGTTGACAGATTACTATGGATAGTAACTAAGCTCATTCAGTCTACTAGGCAACCTAGGAAAAATGGATCCTCTAAAATGATCTTCCTGTAATTTGCCTCAGCAGCATCCGTGGTTCTCTTCTTTTCTGTTTGAACAGCCTAAGGTTTCTTTCTTGCCACAAAAAGCAGACAACAGGCAAGAATTATCCTGAAATGGTGAGAGTCGACAAGTATGGATCGGTCGGGAGAGAAGCTTTGCTATTCAGACACATATATGAAGATGAAGGAGGCAAAGTGAAGTATGAAAAAATCAAGATTGGAGAAAATGGTTGTGTAGGAAGCAGAGCTGTGGCAAAAATATGATCAAGATGACGACATTGTTTGGTATGACAGAAGTCATTTTCCCCCTTATGATGGAAAATGTTTTCCTTTGGGAAACATTTTTATTGACGGAACACCAGAAAATGACTTCCTCATGAACAATATTTTCCTGAAAAATGACTTTTGTCGTACCAAACGCGTCGAATAAGTGAAGGTCTTTTGCTAGGCCTGCAATGTTTAGTTTTAAATAATGATCTTTTAGCCTTTGTATTACTAGATTAGGAAATAGTTAAATAGAAACACTATTAAGTAGGGATAAAACACTATCACACTACTAGAAATAGAGGTTTTTTTCCACCTATATTCAGTGGAAAATTTATGTTATAAAACATGATTTTCTCACCTCATTTCAACCGAACAACCTCACTGAGAAAACACATGGTGGGAAATAGGTTCCCATTGAAACGTTGGGAAAATTCCTAATTTTTCCCTATAAAAACACTACTATTTAGGTTTTTCCTACCTACATTCAGTGGGAAATAGCCACTGAAATATTTTTAGTGAGAAAATGTAGATTTTTTTAGCGGTGTCAACCTTTGTAGGTTCAGAATTTTCAATGAAATCTTGATTTGATTGTTAATCAAATATAAGTTGATGTTCTTTCTTTTGGTTTTCCACCCGGTGTCCGGTATCCGCATTGAAGCCCGACTAAATTTTAATTGCACACTATAGACCCATTTTCTGGGGTGGGCGCTGCCTGATATTCTTTCTTGCTATTGCTTCGGTTTTTAATCTGTCACTTTCGCAAAAAATAAAAAAATAAAAAACATCGGTCCAAAATTTAGTAACTTAAGATAAACGCGAAGGTGTTAACTTTTTCTTGTATTCCAGCCTTGCTACTCCAAGAAGGCATACTATCATTGACTACTCATTTAGGGAAAAGATATTAGGAATTTAGTCAAATATCACTTTAGACTAATTTCATTAAATAGTTTTGTTTAATGAGTGCCAAAACTTTAAAGGACAGATAAAAAAAGACCGGAAGAAGTATGAAGAGTGAGAAAAGATCATAAGTGCAGGTATTTTCCACAAAATCTTGTTTTTTCTAAGCAAATATTTTGTTCAAAGTCAAAACAAATGCGCGTTTTTATTACCTATCATTTGTAGAAATTTTAGGAATAGACAAGAAAAGGATCACTTCCAAAATACTTGATATTTAATTTCTTTATTGTAGTTATAGTCATCAGGGGCGGTCCTACCTTGGTGCAAGTGGGATCAGTTGAACCCACTTGCTCAAAATGTTTTATACTACTTATTTGTGGAAATTAGTGAAAGAAGTTATTTTTCCCCTCATTCACAACAATCTCAACAGTGATATATACAAGCTAAGCTACATAAGGTAAGGCTCTAAACTAGGACCTAATGACCTACAATTAAGGAGCTAAATATACAAAGTCCATAAATAGCAAATATACACTAATCAGAATATATTGACATATATTCTAACACTCCCCCGCAGTCTAAGCGGGAGGTCGTCGAACGCTTAGACTGTCCCGAAAATCCTCAAATAATACCAAAGGAAGACCCTTGGTAAATATATCTGCAATCTGATAACGGGATGGGACATGTAGCACTCGAACCTGTCCACGAGCAACCTTTTCGCGAACAAAATGAATATCCATCTCAATGTGTTTAGTGCGTTGATGCTGAACAGGATTCCCGGCAAGATATATCGCACTAATATTATCACAATAAACCAATGTAGCCTTTTGGATAGGACAGTGAAGTTCCAAAAGTAGATTCCGCAACCAACAAGATTCGAAAACCACATTGGCTACCCCTCGGTACTCAGCTTCTGCACTCGACCGGGACAAGGTTGCCTGTCGTTTAGCTGACCAAGAGATCAAGTTATCACCAAGAAAAATGCACAACTGCAAGTAGACCGCTGGTATCTGGACATCCACCCCAATCTGCATCTGTATAAGAAACAAGAGTCGATGTAGAAGAAGGATAAAGATGGAGTCCATGTTCAAGAGTACCCTGAATATAGCGCAAAATGCGCTTGAGAGCGTGCATGTGTTCATCCTTCGGGTCATGCATGAACAAGCACACCTGTTGCACGGCATATGTAATGTCGGGTCTCGTGAAAGTGAGATATTGAAGAGCCCCAGCAAGGCTCCTATAAAGGGATGGATCCTCGAACGGTGTGGTAGAAGTAGCACTGAGCTTCGGTTTAGTATCAACCGGAGTAGGTGCTGACTTACATGAAGACATGCCGGCACGATCAATAATTTCTATGGCATATTTCTTCTGTGACAAAAATAGACCACCTGCATGACGGGTCACAGCTATACCCAAAAAATAGCTAAGCTCACCCAAGTCCTTCATAGCAAATGCCGAGCTAAGAAGAGTAATGATAGACTTACGAAGCTCATCAGAAGAAGCAGTCAAAATAATATCGTCCACATATAACAGAAGATAAGCTATAGATGTAGCCTTCCGATAGACAAACAGAGAATGATCTGAAGTACTGTGAGAAAACCCGAGAGTATAAACATAATCAGCAAATTTCCTGTACCAAGCCCGGGGAGCCTGTTTAAGCCCATAAAGAGATTTCTTCAACAAACACACATGATTGGGTTTTTCAGGATCCCGAAACCCCATAGGCTGATGCATGTAAACAGTCTCCTTAAGTTCACCATGTAAGAAAGCATTCTTGACATCAAGTTGATGAATTGGCCAAGCTTTAGATAAAGCCAGGCTGAGAACTGTGCGAATAGTAGCCGGTTTGACCACCGGGCTAAAAGTGTCACCACACTCCACTCCAACCTGTTGAGTTTTTCCATCACCTACAAGACGGGATTTATGCCTCTCAAAAGAACCATCAGATTTTTCTTTATGAGCAAAAATCTACATAGACCGAATTACATTAACATCAGATGGACAAGGCACCAACTCCCACGTCTCGTTTTTAATAAGAGCATCATATTCGGCATCCATAGCCTTTTTCCAATTCGGGTCACGAAGGGCCGACACTGGGTTACGGGGCAGTGGGGATTTAGAGACCGTGGAAAGAAGATTGAAGTTCTTTTTGGGCTTAAAGATCCCATTTTGGCTGCGTGTAATAGCAGGCCGAGGAGGTGAGCGAATTGGAGGAGTTGGTATGGGAAGAGTTGGAGGAGATGGGCTGCTAGGGAAATGGGTAGAGGCCTGTAACGGGCTTGTCCCAGCTGGAGGAATATGGACGTTAGTAGACGGTGCGTCACTGGGCTTGGGCTGGCAGGAGGGAGGGCTGACTCAGAGATGGGTCCGGTTTGGGCAGGTGGGGAAGTGGGCTCAGAGTCTGGGCCATTTTGTGGTGTTTCATTTTTAGCAGTAGAAAATTAATGGACTACAGAGGGTGATAATCCATCATCGAAGAAACTATATGTGTTATTTTGGGGAGTATGCAACTTTGCAAACGGGAATTGTGTTTCATCAAAAATCACATAACGGCTTATGATGATTTCCTGAGAAGACAAGTCATAGCATTTATATCCACGGTGATTAGACTGGTATCCCAAAAAAACACAAGGAGTTGAGCGGGGTTGGAGTTTGTTTATGGTAGTTGAAGGAAATAGAGGATAACATAAACACCCAAAAACCTGAAGATGGGAATAGGTCGGGTCCTTTTGATAAAGAATCTGAAGAGGGGATTGATAGTTCAATAGCTTATGAGGAAGAATATTGCGGAGATAAGTGGCCATTTGCAAAGCATGATGCCAAAATGAGGGAGGTAAAGAAGCATGTGCAAGTAAAGTGCGAACAACATTGTTAATCGTACGAATTTTTCTTTCGGCTTTTCCATTTTGAGGAGAAGTGTGAGGACAAGACAAACGGAAAGAAAGACCATGCTTTTTACAAAAATCCCAAAAAGGCCCATTATCAAATTCCCTACCATTATCATATTGTATGTTCTTTATTTCCCGTTCAAATTGAGTTCGGATGAAAGTTCTAAAATTTAAGATGGTGGAATAAGCATCGGATTTATTAGACAACGGAAAAGTCCATAAAAAATTAGAGAAATCATCCAACAATAAGATATAATATCTTTGACCAGAAGAACTCAAAACAGGCGATGTCCAAAGATCAGTATGAACAATATCAAATGGCATAATAGTAGTAGAATTTGAAGAAAGAAAAGGCAATTTAATATGTTTCCCAAGAGGACATGAATGACAAATACTAGAATCCCCAGATTTATTACATTCAATAAAGTTATTCTTCCTAAGAGAACTCAAAATATTAGCTCCCGGGTGACCCAAACGCTCGTGCCATAATGAAGGAGCTAAAGCAGCAAAAGTAGAATGAGAAGAGACATGTGGCGTGGTGATGGGATAGAGCGTGCCCCGACTCTCACATCTCATTAGACGCATCCCCGTCTGAAAATCCTTCACAGAAAACCCAAACGGATCAAATTCAATTGAAACAGAGTTATCAGTTGTAAACTTTCTAACAGACACTAAATTTTTGATAAGGTGAGGGGCATGGAGAACATTTTTAAGAGCTAAGGGAGGATGTGGAGACTCTAATTGTGTATGAACATAACCACGAATTGGAATAGACTGACCATTACCAACAGTTATACCACGATTATTGCTCAAATTAAAATAAGACGTGAGATTACCTTGCCCGGATGTCATATGAGAAGTGGCACCGGTGTCCATGTACCAGTTCGGATCCGGAGGAGTAATGCCGAGGGTGTGCATCGCCGCCTCTATATCAGTTGGGGTCGGTCCAGTAGCCGAGTAGGCTTGCTGCGGTCTAGGCCCAAGAATACCAGGTTGCTGGCGCTGGCCTTGTCGGAAATTAGGCCTGGCCCATGGACCAGCGGGAAATGGGCATGGTGGAACTGCCCACTGCATCCATGGCCAAGGCCACTGCTGTGACAGCCACTGATTTGGGGCTTGCTGCTGGCCACCGTTCCACCTGCTGGTGCCAACGCCTTTACCCCCACCACCGGAGCTACCACCAGAACTCCCTTTGCCGCCGCCACGACCACCGGATGAGGAACGATTCTTCCCAGAATTGCTTCGGTGTTGTTGCCGTTTCCCACCATTATTATTACGGTGGGTTGAATGTTGATCAACATTCTCTTGAGAATCATCCAAGTCCCGGGCCACCATGGCAGAATAGGTGGTCTGAGTCGCCTTCTTCAGTCCCGCTTCTTCAAGAACGAGCATTGATCAGGCTTGATAAAATTGAGGCAAAGGGTCACTTTGACGACCAGCGTGGCCACCCCTTGTATGACTCGGCGAGGCCGACACCAATGGAGAACCAGCCGGCTATTGTCCACCGGAGAGCCGACGCTCTTAAGTTGATCCGACAACGACTTGAGATATTGACAGTAAGCAGAGACATTTGGGAAATTCTCCTGTCACGACCCAACCCCATAGGCCGTGACTAGTGCCCGATCTGGGCACCCAAACACATCTATCCAACGCTATCTCAAATTATAACGAACGCATTCAAGTATATAGCAGAAGCCGACAAGGCTATGTTTCAAATTTAGATAATTTCCAGAAAAATTTCGGCAGAGTTTCCTTTGTTTTACAGACTATCCAAAATAACCCTGCGCACAGAAAATACCAACAAAGGTCACACAGGGCCAACCACACAACAGATATACATATGCGGACCGGCCGCGGCGGCGAATGGGATCGCCCAAACACAACGTATACAAACACAACTGAACGGAGGTAGGCACAACCCACCACCATGTCCACAGACCTCTAAACAGACAGACAGAATCATATGACGAGACAGGGCCCCGCCGTACCCATGAACGAATATATACAAATGCACTAACAAAATATATACCAAAAATATAAGCTCCGGAATGAGAGGAGCACTCCAAATAGCGAAAGGGGTGTCCTAAACGGGTGGATCACCCGTGCCGTGCGTTCGTACTGCGGGCATGAAACGCACCCGGGAGAAGGGTCGGTACGAAATATGTACCGAGTATGCAAAACGAAGGTACGAAATAAATCCGAACAATAATCGAATCGAAGTATGGAAAATAATACATATCCAAAAATATCAAAATGTTTATTTCCAAAGTATAAATTATGCATAGGGCACGAAAATATGGTCGCCCGCTTTGTCGATGGCGCCATAACACAAGATAACACCGTAAAGTTTAAAATCTCCGAATCCCCGTCACACATCACAACACAAAGATAACGCCAATCACAGCATAACGCCAAACATAAGTGGAACCCGGCCCTCGAGCGAGGAGCTCGGTGAACCATAAACACAAAGATAACACCGAATGTATCATAATGCGCACGACAATCGAACCGGCCCGGGAACCGGCGAACAATATCATAGGGCACGAGCGGAGTAGTGAGGAATCATATGCATAAAATCTTTATCATAAATCCAAAAGATAAGTAAAATAGTCATATTTGAAATCGGAGTAATAATTACAACATTTTCTTCCCAAAGTTACCGAAATTACATAAAAGGGCGTCGCGGGACCCACGGATGAGTATAGACCCGTGCTGGGCTCGCTTATGGAAAACATACTCATTATACATCATGCAAAATCCTATAAAAATATTGGAGCAATCCGAGCCTTTATGCAAAAGATATGGCATTAAAAAATTATGGGATTCTCTAAACGAACTTTTTGTGCAACATTTGGAAAACGATTATTTCGAAGACATAATGGTTCATATTCTTATCAAATCATGCATAAGAGTGCCAAGAATTATATAAGGATCATATCGTGCTCGGATTTCGAGTTTGGAATTCCCTTAAGGCTCTAATCTAGCCTATGTAAAACTAAGGCATGCCAAAAGAAGGAAGGTTGCTTTACATACCTCGTACGCACTCCAAACTGGCCAATCTAAAGTAAATCCCAACCTACACCTCGGGCTCTCCAAAGTCTACAAATATGCCAACGAATATCCAATATTAAACATAGGCACTTAAGCGATTTATTCCAAACTAACTCTAAATTCTACAGAAAATTCGACAAAGATTTCCCCGAAAATAGGCTACCTCGAGAATTCAACTCGGCCATATCAATCAACAACAACAACAACAACCAACCTAACAACACCAACAACCAATCCGAAAGACAAAATAACAATAATAGCTTTTTTTTCCATTTTTCGACAACTTACATAAATTCAATTCGACGACTTACCTTCAAGCCAAAATCGACGCTTATACATTCACATACTAACCCAAACCCCTACCAACAATATTTAAGGACATTCTAAGCAATTCATACAACATTTCCAACATCCCAAATTTTTCTCCATTTTGGCCGAAAACAGTCCCCTAGCCGAGAGCAGCCCTCTTGTTACTTTCCTCATTTTTTTTTTTTAGCCATGTTTTGTATCACAATCCACAATATAACGATATAATTTTCATAGATATACGAATTACATCAAACGTACGATAAGCCTTAGATCAGCCCACTCATTCCCAACATCAATTCTTGAGTTACCAATGCTCATTTCCAACTAGAATTCATAACGACGACAATTAAAATGCTAAGCGATATTAGTTCATTCTTTGCCACACATTGGGACCATATATACGGCCACACCCACATCTATACATATACACATTTAGGTGGTTCTAGTCTATCTCTTCACCCTACAATAATCAACAAGTTACAAGGAACTAATTTATCAACTCAACACCACACAACACACACACACACACTTCACACGGCCAACACACCCATCACACAACCCACTTCCAACATACCATATTTCATGATTTCCATCCATATTAACATACTACAACATGAAATAAGAGTTCACAACACATAGAACAAGAGCAAAACTTACCTTTCTTCTTCAACTCCACAAAGGGGTTAGGGTTTGCAATCTCTTGAATGAAGGACTTGATCACCCCAACAATGCTTCCAAGTTACTTAGGGACCTCTAATTAGTGGGTTTACACCAAGGAATTATTTTGGCTAAAAATGGTCTTGGCTTTTTCTTCCCTCTTGGCCGTGAGCTTCTTGATGAAGCTCTTCAATTTGGGGCTTTATTTTGCTATGTGAAAATGAAGAAAGATGACTTGAAGTCATCTTTTAAGTCCCACTCAATATCTCTCTTTGCTTATGGCCCACACATGTGTTGGACCAATTAAAATTGGCCACACAATGTGTGGGACCATCTCAATATACTTGGCCACAAGGCCTTATTGGTGCAAGATTTTTAAATTCCAATATTATGAATTGTGGTCCCAATTTTCCTAAGTGTTCAATGCCAACAATTTCACATATAACATATGTCTCAAAATAAAATCAAAGGTCAAAAGTCCCGACTTCAAATTCCGAAATGGTCTTGGCCCAAAATTATCCTAGTTAATCCGAGTTGCCCCAACGTATAAAAATACGGGATCTAACATCTCCATTTGTGGGTGAGTGAAATCATACTCAAGTGTGATGGCACGGGAGTGTTTGTTATCTTGGAATATATCACGCAACCTATTCCAAGCCATTGCCGTGGTGTCGGGTTCAAAATTGTGTGTAACATATCATGAGAGATAGTGGCGTAAATCCACCGAAGGTATTGGCATCGAGAGTCGACCACGTTTTCTCCTCCTCGGTCTTCGGCGTTTTCTCCTTTCCCGAAGCCGGAGGAATAATATGATCAAGTACCTTATGGGATCTTGCGTGAATTTTGAAAAGCCCGCCCCCATGCATATTGAACGTTCTCCATCTCAAGAGTGATGGGAACAAGATTTTTGATGTTCGAAACAGCAAGAGCAGGGTGAAAAGAGGACTTTGAGTCACCCATGGAGATGGAGAATTTAGAGAAGAAGAGGAAAGAATGCAACAGGAAGAGGGGCGGCTAGGGTGCGGAAGAGGGATGATCTTTTGCTAGAAATCTGATACCATGAAAGAAGTTATTTTTCCCCTCATTCACAACAATCTCAACAGTGATATATACAAGCTAAGCTACATAAGGTAAGGCTCTAAACTAGGACCTAATGACCTACAATTAAGGAGCTAAATATACAAAGTCCATAAATAGCAAATATACACTAATCAGAATATATTGAATTATTTTTTCTAAGAATTAGTTTTCGAAGAACTAACTGCGGTATATTAACGAGGATTGAACCCACATGACAAAAGGAGAGGCGCGGCATAATGATTAATGTGGGTTCATTTTGACCGAAAGGTCAAAAGCTCGAAAATGGATTTCAACACTTTTGCACATGCATTTTTCATATTTTTCGAAAAATGGATAGATTTGCTTTGCTCTTAAATTCCTATTTGTGGCCTCTTATATTAAGATTATTAATGGTATAGTTTAGTTTATATTCTCTTTTGTTGTTATTGTTTGCAATTTGTTGTTCGTCAAAATAAAAATTACAGAGCTTTTAATGTTTTTTAGTATAAAAAAATAGTAGGTTTAGCATTTTGGTATAGATCACTTGATGTTTGTTAAGTAAAATATTCTTTTTCTTATAAATTTTGATAGATTATTAAATTTTACAAAGTAAATATATTTGTTAAATCTTGATTTATGATTTTCATATTTTAAAGCGTGGCCTAGAAAAAGAGTTATAGGCAAAACCATTTTGAGGTTTTGTTATGAACCAAAATAAAGAGCGAAGGTTGAAACCCATTACGTTATGCCTAGTATTGCTTTTACGGTGAGTTACTATCGTAGACTTTTTTTTTTTTTTTAGAACCCCTTGCACGAAATTCTGGGTCCGCCACCGATAGTCATAGAAGAATCAACAGTTATATTGAATTCCCCAACTTCTTTCGGTAAAGATACGTTGAATGTTCCATCAAGACAATAGACCTAAGACCACAAAGTTGATTGCCTAGTTTTATCAATTTTTACACTATGGAATTGACCTAGTCAATAGTCTAATTAATATCTTTTTTTTTTTTTTTTTTTTTTTTTACACCTCAACTTCCTTTCATGCATCACCAGTCTATACAAATTGTTTTTCATAAACCCTTACGTGCAGACAGGGGCAGAGTTAGGTTGTGGCAAATTGTTCATTAAAAATTATATCGAGTAAATAGAGTTATATATAAACAATTGAATGTGTGACTTTTGCTGTAGTAGAAAAGGGGATTCAAAATTTATTTTAGGTCATAGTCCAAATCCTATGCGAGACATTTAAATATTTTTTTGAACCCTATTGTATGAAATTCTAGTTTCTTTATAGTCCCTTTATATGATTTTTTGATATCGGCACTTGCACGCTAACATGAAATAAAGACTTCCTTTCAAGACTTCAAAGATAAAATGTAACATCGTCCAACTAAAATGCTAGCTAACTGATATTTTCCAGTCAGTTTGGTTAAACTACTGAAATCAACTTATTTTAAGAAATACTTCTTATAGTAGTGATTTGTATTTGACTAAATTATTTGAGAAATGCTTTGTTAGTAGTTTAAGTTTGACCAATATAGTTCAAAAAGTACTCTTGCGTATCAAATTACAAAAAAAGAAGTTACAAATTTTAATTTGCTAAGTACGAATTATTATTTTGAATAGTCTAGTCCTGAACTATTTTAATAAGCTCCCTGGAAACTTGGCCAATTGGATTATTAGTCATACCCGTGAGGGGCAGAGGACACAAGCATTAGTGATTAACCTAACAGGGAAAAGTAGAAGTTGACTCTGAAGTCTTCACAATTCATTCAAAACTCATAGTACAATTTTTCTTCTGTATATAGTGATGTCCTTGATTTGTTTAGCAAATCATATTTCCTCTTTCAATGGCTATTCCCTTTTCTTATGTTCTTGTAATATTACTTCTTTTTTTCTTTCCATTACACACTTTAGCTCAAAATAATGGTAGAGTAGCTACTACTAGTTCTATTAATGCAACAGCTGGAAGTACCCCATGGCTTTCACCATCTGGTGATTTTGCATTTGGGTTCCAAAAAATTCAAGATAATAAAGATCACTTCTTGCTTTGTATATGGTATGCAAAAATACAAGAAAAAACTATAGTCTGGCATGCAAATATAAGTGGTCCAGTGCCACAAGGATCAAGATTGAATGTTGATCCTCAAAGGGGTCTTATACTTAGTGATCCTCAGGGAAATACCCGTTGGAGAACTGATTTGAATTTGGGTAATATTGACTATGCATTCATGAATGATACTGGGAATTTTGTTATCATGGGAAGTGATTCTACTGGTCCATTGTGGGAAAGTTTTAGAAATCCAACTAATACTTTGTTGCCAAATCAAAAACTGGAAAGAGGAAGCTTCCTTGTTTCTCAAAGATCAGAAGCTAATTTCACTCAAGGTACGTGTTGAATTGTGTGATCAACTTATTTAATTTTTTAGATATATTATGTCTCAATACAATACCTGTATTATGAGGACTCATGATGAATTGGCTAGTTTTATGCTGGCTGTCAGCCTACCGTGACCCTCGTCCTTTATTCAGGCTTGGGATGGAGTGAATATGCTTTAGTCATGATGGTATTACTTTAGATCCTATGCTTTCTTGGAGTCTTTGAGCCTGTACTAGAGATTTTATGCTAGTAAACGAATTTATATGGAAAAACATGATCAGCGAGAATTCATACAGTCGAAACCAACTTGTTTGGAATTGACATAACTTTTATTTAGTACTAGAGGTTTTCTATACATATCCTTTGTATATGACAATTGAAATGTTGTATTGTGCTACTATATTTTAATTTAGAAAGCAACGCGACTTATTGTCGATAAATTTTATTATAAATAGTAGGATATAATCTAAAAGATATCTGATAGTGATTAATCAAATGAATTTATCTAAATCCTTTTGTAGTCACATGAAAGTAAATTAATGTGGAAAATCGTATTATAAGGATTCATCACGAATTAGATCCTATGCTTTCCAGGAGTCTTTATGCGCTATTTGAGATTTGATAAGGTTACTATGTTCTTATCGTTTTGATGAGATGACAAATATGAATAAAAAACTAGATACTCTAGCGGGGGATAAAGTTGTCTGGTTATTTCAGACTTTGCGATAGCCTGAGAGATCAAGGGAGAGACCAGGTATTTGATCAGGTCTCTGGGCGTCGTACAGTCAACTCTGAGTGAAGCTGCTGATACTGTAGTAGTACAGCAGTGTAGCAGTATAGCACCAGGAGACTCATCACTCTCACCTTGCCTCTTCACGTATATACACAATATATCCCAAGGGAATCATTATTCTTGCACAATAAAAAATTGCTCATATTCTAAATGCAAGTCTCCACATCTTTAGGTGCTCTCAAGAACAAAGCTTCAACGAACAAATGGACCAGTTCTCACCACTGAAGATATTTTAAGTCCGTAGGTTTGTTTGAGTCTTTGTCTTTTGTTCTATAAATTGTAAACTTATTCTTCTCTTTTCAAAAAGCTGTTTGTAGGTACTTTGAATTCTCAAAAGTTGGTTGTAGCTTTTGAGTAGTACACTAGACTAGAGTTAGTCTATGTGTATTAGTTGAACTCTCAGAAGTTATTCGTAAAAGATTTATCTACTTAAGCTTCTGAGTGGTACACTAGACTAGAGTTAGTTTAGGTATATTAGTTTGCTTGGGTAGAGGTAGTCAAGAGTAACTTGCAGTAGGAGTACTGTAAGGGTGGAGGGATTATGTGAGTTAATTCCTAGATTGCAAGAAGTGTAATCTGAAGTTGCTCGGTGTAGTGGAGTTGAAATCCTACGTGGTAGGCATGATTTTTAATCCCTTGAACAAGGAGTTTTCCGCGGTAATAACCCGTGTTATTTACTTACTGCACTGCATCAGGGAATTGGTAACCAACTAGGTGCCTCATATATTGTTCGGTGGCAGCACAAATTTTATCAAGATCTTTTATGGGATTTCTATGTCGGTAGAAAATATTGAGAACTTCTATTACTTTTTATTTTATATAATGTTGGCCGGAGATTGTTGGAAAATCGGGGAGTAGAAGCACTCTTAAACACTTAAATTCTCTCTTGAAGACAAGTGAGGCGACGACTCTTCTTTTTTCCACTGAACTTGACTTGCAAAATCAATCATTCCCTTTGAAGAAAAGTGGGGAATATTTTCTTCCACCAATTCAATTTACATTTAGGGTGTGTTTGGTATGAAGGAAAATGTTTTCCTGGAAAATGTGTTCTTGAAAAATAAGTGAATTTTTACTTATTTTCTCATGTTCGTTTGGGTAGCGGAAAATAAGTAAATTTCTTACTTATTTTCTCATGTTCGTTTGGTTGATAGAAAAATATTTTCAGAAAAAATACCCACCCAAGCACCACAACTCCACCCCCAGCCCTAATTTTTTTTTTTTTTTGAAGTATTTAATTTTTTTCTGGATTTTTTAAACCACCACATCCCCCTCCCCCCCCCCGGTGTGGACCCATACCACACCAACCCTCACAACTACCCACCCCCACGCTTAATTTCTTTTGGAGGGGGTGGTGGGGTGTCGGGAAAGGGGGTGGGGGTGGGGCAAAAAAAAAAAAAAAAAAAAAAATTCAAAACTATTTTCTCAAAACAAAATTTTTTTTTTTTTGGGAGGGGTGGGAGTGGGGGCAGGGGTGGTGAAAAAAACCAAAAAAAAAAAAAATCATAACTTTTTTTTTTTCAAAATAAAATTATTATTTTTTTGGGAGGGGGGTGGGGGGTGGGGGCAGGGTGGGGTGGGGTGGGGTGGGGCAGGGGTGGGGCAAAAAAAAAAAAATTCAAAACTTTTTTTCAAAACAAAATTAATTTTTTTTTTTTGGAGGGGGTGGGGTGGGTGGAGTGGGGGTGGGCGGGAATGGGGTGGGGTGGTGCAAAAAATAAAAACACAAAAAAAATTCAAAAGTTTTTCTTCAAAACAAAATTAATTTTTTTTGGGAGGGGGTTGGGGGGTGGGCGGGGTGAGGATGGCGTGGGGGGTGCGGTGGGGTTTGATTGCGGGTGGGGATGAGGGTGGGAGTGGTTGGGGGTGGGTTGGGTGGTTGATGGAATGCACTTATAGACTTTTTTTCCCTACTTTTATTAGGGAAGTCACTTTCTCCATTTTTGAGGAACTTGTTTTCTTAAAGAAAATGTTTTCCAAATTTTTTGACCAAATGAACATGGGAAAATTGGAAAACATTTTCCGGAAAATGTTTTTCTCCATACCGAACACACCCTTAGGCTTACATTTTTTCTTCCCGTACCATATGATTATAGTACCTAGGTATTTATAGGAATTTTCTAACATGCACCTAGACTAATACATACACCTAATTTAATTCTAGAATTTCTTTTTATTTTCCTAGTTCATCAACAATTTTCATCTTTCCTAGTTCATGAATAAAACAAAATAGGGAAAAGGGTCAAATATACTGCTCTACTTTCTTTTATTATCTAACTTTACCCTCCGTTAGCGATTGCACATAAAAATATCCTTGTCGTCTAATAAGCATACACTCATGCCGTTAATTGGATGGAAAATCCCAATTGTAACAAAATTACCCGATTTCATTAAAATAAAACCGCCCCGACACACAAATTAAACCAGCCCCACCCAATCAAAACCCTGATCCAAGAAAACCCGAGTAGTCAAAATCTGATAAGTAGAAAACAGTATAACTGAAGCAAAGGGATCAACAAAAGCTTTCAAGAAGAGGATTTTTTTATTTTTTATTTTACTTTCTTGATTTCTTGGAGAATTGGGAATGGTAGATAAATCACGGAGATTGAAACTGTACTAATGATTTCTAGTTTTTTCGTTAAGGTTCAATGATATGGAAGTAGTATAATAGTAGTAAAAGGTTGTGCTTTCACAGTTGTCTATTCTATTTGAAAAAAAAAAAAATTAGTGTTGAGGTTAACATTTTATACATTTCTTATTTCAGTTGGAAATTTTGACCCATACGGATTTTCATAAGGATGTTATTTTCATCAAAGCTAGTGTTGTTAGTTTCAACAACATGCTTTCTGATGATGATAATCATCTTCATCTTCATTCACTCAGGTTTCACAGAAAGAAACCTTCTCCAACATCTCTTCATCAATCTGTTGACAGATGAAAGTGTGGATTTTCTTATTCATCTTTCACGCAGCGATATCATCTGCCACCTCTCCATTCAAGATTTTTCCTCGTGCAACTACTTCAAGCGCAACTGCTTCATGAAGGTTGACACCTTATTGGCCTCCTTGCGCTAAAAAACATCCTTCAAAAGTTGTTCAACTTTTGAAATTTTGGTAGTTCCACACCTACCAAAACAACTTCTTCAAATTGGTGCTTCTCTAGCACAACATTATCATAGCTATAGTAGCTTATCTAATTCATATTCATTTCAATCTGGATATTCATTCTTTTAAATCTTTTGAAAATTCAGATTATCCATACGTCCCTCAAGACTAGTGGCTCTGATACCAAATGTTGGATAATCGGGGGAGGAGGAGTCTCTCCATCACTTAATTTCTCTCTTGAAGACAATGAGACAACAATTCTTCTTTGTTCCACTAAACTTGACTTGCATAATCAATCATTCCCTTTGAAGAAAAAAGGGAAATATTGTTTCTTCCACCAACTCAACTTAAATTTAGGCTTACATATTTAGGGAAAATTTCAATAATGTACAATGTAGTATACAAAATTACATTTGCGCAGCCATATTTTTAAATTACAGCCCACATAGCTACTTTTTCACAATATACAACATTATACAATAATATATAACTTTATACATCTGGAGTAGACAATGTATCAACGTTGTATAAAAGTGTATAATAATGTATAGAGTGAATAATAATGTATAAGAGGTGTTTATATCCAAGAAAATTCAATTGTATACAACAATATACAATATTTTTTCAATTGTAGTGAGGGTATAAATATACAACAGTCTTCTGAAGTGGGGTACAAATTGGGCCATTTCAGGTAATTTTACAAACACGGGCTATTTCAGATAATTATTTTCCTAAATAGTCATAGAGGATTATTTTCTATTTTTCCTTCCCATATCAGATGAATATAGTACCGAGATATTTATAGAAATTTTCTAGCATGCACCTAGACTAATACATGACCCTAATTTAATTCTAGAAATTCTTTTTATTTTCCTGGTTCATGAACAATTTTCATCTTTCCACATTCATAACTAAAACAAAATAATATATGTATCATAATTAATTTACCTATACATGAACTAAGACAATTCATGTATCAAAAAAGATTTTTTCCTTTCCCAACACAAGATTCATTTTTCAACAGAAATGAATGTATATGGAGAAACTGGTCAGTATCCAACTTGTTTGGGTTGTGGTGTAGTTGTTGTGTGTCCCACGCACCCTCACTTTTCCATTAACCAAACAACTAACTGTTAGCAAGAGCACACTTTTAAATTATCTAATTATATTATGTTTCAACAGGTAGGTTTTATTTTCACATGTTGGATAATGGGAATTTGGTGCTTCGTACACGAAGTGTGCCTTCCAATTCGATTTTTGATGTTGAGTACTATAACAGTCAAACTTCTGACACAACAAATGCAACCAATTCTGGGGATAAGTTGGTTTTTCAAGAGAATGGCCTGATGTACATATTGAAGCGAAACAATCAAAAGAAAATTCTTAATTCCCGATCCGTTCCTTCAGCTTCGGACAATTACCATCGCGTGACTCTTAACTTTGATGGTGTTCTTACTCATTATTATCATTCAAGGAATTCTACTAGCAGTGGCTGGGATGTCCTGTGGTCTCAACCAGATAACATATGCGTCGATCTTGTGGGAGAAAAAGGATCTGGTGCTTGTGGTTACAACAATGTATGCGAGCTTGGTTCAAACAACAGACCGGTTTGTAGCTGTACGAAAGGATTTTCACTTATTGATCCGAACGATGCTAATGGCGACTGCAAACACGATTTTCCTCCAAGTTGTAATGATGTTACGAGTGGTTCTCCTGAAGATTTTTACAATTTTACCGAGGTCCGTGATACTGATTGGCCATTTGGTGCCTTTCAGCTAATTACCCCTTCAACAGAACAAAACTGCCGAAGTGTTTGTTTGCATGACTGTTTGTGTGATGTTGCCGTTTATCACAAGAACAGCTGCTGGAAAAAGAGGCTGCCTTTGTCGAATGGGAGAACAGACACCAATCTGAATTCAACGGCTTTTATCAAAATAAGGAAAAATGCTGCTCCTCCACTAAGTCCTGGCCTTCCCAATAATCCAGCATCTTGTCAAAGCAAAAATTGGCGAAATTGGGATGTTGTGTTGTCTGCGCTCTTAGGAAGCTCGGTCTTGGTAAATGTTCTTTTCGTTGGTGTATCTTGTTGGGGATTCTTCCATATTTACAAAATGAAAGCGAAGACATCAAGCTCTATGAGTCACGTGGCAAACTCTACGTGTCATAGTTTTACATATAAAGAACTTGTAGAAGCCACAAAAGACTTCAAAGAGGAGCTAGGTAGGGGTGCATGCGGGATTGTTTACAAAGGGGTAATGCCTATCGGTTCAAGAAACGTAGTCGCTATAAAGAAACTGGACAGAGTTACTCATGAGGTAGAGAAAGAATTCATGACTGAGGTAAATGTGATTAGTCAGACTCATCACAAGAATTTGGTCCGTCTGATTGGATATTGTAATGAAGGACCTCATCGTTTGTTGGTCTACGATTATATGAGTAATGGCACTCTTGCAAGTTTCATTTTTGGTGATCCAAAACCTACTTGGAGCCAGAGGACAAATATTGCAATGGGGATTGCAAGGGGACTTGTGTACCTCCACGAAGAATGCAGCACGCAGATTATCCATTGTGACATAAAGCCTCAAAACATTCTCCTGGATGGTTATTATGTTGCTCGAATATCAGATTTCGGATTGTCTAAACTGCTGATGATCAACCAGAGTCGAACGCTTACCAATATTAGAGGAACGAGAGGTTATGTTGCACCAGAATGGTTTAGGAATAGTCAGGTCACGGTTAAGGTGGACGTTTACAGCTTTGGTGTATTGCTACTGGAGATCATCGCTTGCCGGAAAAATTATGAGAATGAGGAAAACTACGGACCAGAGGCAATTCTTAGGGATTGGGTTTTGGATTGCTTTCAAGAAGGAAAATTGGAAGCTCTAGTGGAAAGTGATATCGAGGCCTTGAATGACAATAAGCAGCTCGAGAGGTTCGTGATGGTTGGTATTTGGTGTATTCAAGAGGATCCGTCGATGAGACCTACTATGAGGAAAGTGGCTCAAATGCTTGAAGGATCTGTTGAAGTGACTACTCCACCATGTCCATATAATCTTAGCATTACTATGTAAGATCATAAGAATCATTTATGTACCATTTCCTCCTCTGTATGTCTGTTTTTTTTACTTTCGAGTGCTCTAGTTACATTACTTGCTTTCATGTTGAATATTCTTTAAATAGCAATTGTATGATGTACCATACATGAAGCAGTTCTTCCCTTTATTTCGAATGGTTCACTTTTCAATTGTACGCACATAGTTGTATATCTTTATCTTGATTTTACTGTTTTATGAACTAAATGCCCCTTGTTGAAAGGAAATAATGAATGATAACAGGAGAGTGAAATTTGTCAAGCAATAACTTATATGCTCTTAAAATTCTTCCTCAAGATTTGAGGAGATGAGTACAAGTTGCCATGCATTTTAATTTCAGTGTTATAGAAAAAAGTTGGAGGTAAGAGATTAACATATTGCAACGATCAAATAGGAAGTAATAAGATAAATTGTGGCATCATAATTGATTTTATAAAAAGAGATGCATTAATTCAGACCAAAATAGTATAATCCAAAGAGGTTTTGTCACGACCCAAATTCCAAAGCCGTGAAGGCACCTACCCCCACCCAGTAGGCGAACCATCCACAACCGATTAAACCAATTTCAACAAGTATATTAAGCAGAAATAAATAAATAAAGTCATTTGAGAGACACAAACTAAATCTCTTAATCATAAATATGAGGAATAAGTATAACCACCCAAAATCTGGTGTCACTAGTACAAGAACCACTAAGAAACTGATACAAGTCTAAGATAATAACTAATACACTGTCTGAAACAAGGAGCAAGAATAAGTAAATGAAGAAGAAGAGGAATCTGGTGCCACGGATCAGCTAGCAGCTCACCCCGAATCCTCCAACACAGGCTCCTCAACGATCAATGAAGCCTCAAGCCATATTAGTGCTAGGGACATAATCTGCCCACGAAAAGGAGCAGCAAATGTAGCATGAGTACAGGAAACAATGTGTACTTAGCAAAGATCGTCAACCGACCCTAACGATAACGGAGACAAGGGTTGGCCTACGATTTCTATTTCCTCACTTAACATCTATTATTCCAGAATAATTCTAATCACAATAATCTCAATAATATTAGGTTATAAGACTAAGTGAAAGCTTCTAATCCACAAGTCTGTCAAGTTTCCAAATAGGCCTTTTAAGGTAAATCAGGCAACAACTCAAGCAATTCACAACCAAAGTAATCAATGAAGTCATATGATATGCATTGATATGAAATGCAATGCAATGCAAGGCCTTTGTCCATCTCCCGGTACACACTGTTACGCCCTATTTTCAACGGGTCCAAGATAGTTTGTAACTTCACGGTTCTTCTAACTGGTTTAAAAAGGGTTAGGGTCGCCACCTTATTTTTAAGGAAAAACAGAAAACCCATATGTATTTGTGTGCCTACTCCATTTTTTATCCCACGAAACCTATGAAATTATAGATAAGGGTTTTATTTACCCCGAGGGGAAGGTATTGAGCATCCCTCAGAGCCTATCCGAAGACAGTCCTCAAACTTAGTTTAACTGAACACTACAGGGGGATTATCTATCTGTTTATTGCTATTATTACCTATTTTCAATATGTTGTGATTTCATGAAAATCTATACTAGGTGATGATATGCTAAGTATATATAGTGTACAAACATGTATGTATACTAAGTATCAAATATATATAAAGAATGTATATATAAAAAGAAGAGAATGTATAAAGGAGTATAAAAAATGTACCTTGTAAGTATAAAAGTGTATCTGTTAGTATAGAGAGCGTACATCTATTGGTATAATGTTAGTGTAAAGAATATATACAACTATATAAAGACTGTATAAAAGAGTTAAGAATGTCTGTATATTAAACATACACAGAATGTAATGTTTATTAGACATATAAAAAGAAATGTGTAAAATATTGTATAACAAGTATATAAGGAGTGTATATTGTTAGTATTAAGAATGTATATTATAAGTATAGACGGTGCATATCAAAAGTAAAAATTGTATGTAGAGTAATGTATAAAGAATGTATCTGAGTATATAAAGATATAAAAAGTTGCATATGAGGGAATATAAAAAGTTGTAAAGAACTGTATTTAAAGACAAAGGTTTGAAAAGTGACGAAGTTAATTGAGTTGTATCTTCCTTCATGTAAAGGGATGATTATGTTTTTACGGGCTGCTCAAAGAATAGAAAAGGCGTATTTGAGAATTACAGAATACTTGTGAAAGAATTACTTGTAAAAAAGTTAAATATTTAAGGAAAAACTAAAGATAAATGTACGAAAAGTATATTGATAAAGAAAGGCAAAAGAATGTGCTTTGAAATAAAGAATAAACTAATGTTTTTGTCTAAACATCAAAAGTGAGTTAATTAACCAAGAATTTATATCGAGTCAATATAATCAATTTATGAAAGTGTAGACGGCCTAAGTCTTGCCTAAAGTGAATAACGAACTTTAAATTAAACATATAAGCGACAAGTAATTAAATATCCCCACCCAACATTAAAGTAAAGTTTTCACTACTCCGAGTTTATGTTTTATACAATTTTAAATAACGCGCGAAAGTAAATACAAACAAGGATTTAATTAAGTATTTGGCCTCCCTCCGAGTGTCGTCTTCGAGATGTGTCACCCGGTACCTGTATAAACACTTAGCAAAAGTATTAGTAAGAGAATAAATAACTATCGAATGAATTAAAAAAAATAAACTTAAAATAAAAACCCGTCTTTTGTACAGGAGAGGCTTTGGAAATCGATGAAATTTTTTTCATAGGCCAAAATGTAGCACTTATAATAAATTGCAAGATGAAAGAAAAATATATAGGCTAAAATAATTTGAAAATCAAAAAGTAAAGGAAGTGACATAAAAGTGTTAAAAAGGTGATTTGACATAAAATCTTAAAAAGATGATTTGACTTAAAGTCTTTAAAAAGGGTATTTGACAAAAGTGATGGTGAAACTTGATTTGGCCTTGAGATGTAGTGTAAAAGTTTATATACATGTAAATGATGTATATAAAGGAAATACATGAATATAAAAATAAAAATATATGTAAATGTAAATCTGATGTAGAGAAAATGTAAAGAGCAAAATGCGTAGAGAAAAATAAAATAAAATAGGCATATAGTGTGATGGTACAAAAAATGTTAAAGAAAATGCTTGAAAATGTATACATGTATAAAAATAAAATAAAAATTGTAGAGACAACATAACAAAAGTATAAAGATAATGTATGAAAAATATAAGGATAATGTAGAGACAATAAAATGCATTCTCTTTAATGAAATGTTTCTCCCTTCTTCACTTAGCAGTTAGGTAAAGTAAGTATGTACATGTATAAGTATATAATGTATGGTATAAAAATATATAAAAGAATATGGAGATGTAAAATGATGTAAAGGAAAAAATGTGAGTTAAAGTGGAAAAAAGATGTATGAAAAATGTAGAGAAAATATATGAAGAAAATGTAGGGACAATGTATGAATAAATATAAACAAAATGCATGAATAAATGTAAAGACAATACATGAATAAGTGTAGAAACAAATGCATGACTAAATATAAAGACAAATGCAAGAATAAATGTAAAGATAAATGTATGAATAAATGTAAAGACAAATGCATGAATAAATATAAAGACAATGTATGTTTTGTATATAAAAAATATAAAGACGATGTATGAAAAAAGAAGAGAGAAAAAAAAATATAAAGAGAGAAAAAAGATGCTAGCCTTACTAGTCTTCCTATGAAAAGAAAATATGAAGAGTGTAGAGAGAATAAAAAATATATGTGAGGTACTGTGATTTGGTCAAAAAATCTGAAGACTCATCTCCTCTATTTATAATACAAAATGACCCCTTTCTAAAAAATAAAGGACTACACCACATTGTCCCCTTAATGCCGCATTTGTTCTTTAGGTTATTGTCCTATGAAAATTTCACCCTTTTAACCAATGTATAAAAATCTATTAACCAATGGATGAAGAACCCAACCCATCACTTCAAATGTCACATTTTTAAAAAGTGACAAGACCTTGACTTGATCAGATTCTTGCTCTGCGTTTAAGAGTTAATTGCTTCGATTTTCTCTACACTAGCGGACTGTACTAAAATATAGTTAACTAATACATGTATAAATAATAATGTAAATATAAAATATAAATATTAATGTATAAGATACAAAAATGTACTGCTATAAAATAAAGAAACAATTATTAATTGCACAAAATGGTAGTAGTACGCTGTACATGTGCAAAAATAATGATTCTTAAAAATGACAATAAATTGATAAAATTCCTAAAATTAGGATAATCATCGACAAATTGTCAAAAAATGAGAAAAATGTGTAAAAATGCTATTCCGTTGTGTCTGATGAATCAGGGCCCCCCAAAATGTTAATTTTAAGAACGGCGAGCCAAAATTAGGTGTCAACAGCTTGTCCCTCTTTGACCGGAGACGATGAAGGAGTTTTCAGAAAAAGATGTTGACGTGTTGCCTATTTTGGCTCGGCAAAGAATTACTAAAGGGATATGTACGGAGAAAGAAGCCAGACGTTGATTGAGCTTTGACGATACTCTTCGTCCGTCGGCGAGGTTGCGATAAAAAAAAAAAAGGGAAGGATTTTCAGGGCCGAAAAACATTCACGTACCCATGTCATGCTCCCAAGATGGCCCCATTGTCGAGCTACGAGATGCTAGGAGAGTGCAAGATTGTATACTTGCTGGGAAAAGAATGATTCTTACCCCGATGTGACCGAACTTTGCTTAGAGTTTCCTACATATCTCTCGTCCATCACGAGAATAAGGTCAATGTAGTTCGAAAAATGATAATTAATGGATGTTGTGGCAAATTTTGATCGTCCGATCAAAATTTTGCCCTAGTGTTGTTGGTGTGGTCCTAGCAGGTGTAGGACGAAGGACGGTCATGCTCGAATTTGAGCTACCTACATATCCCTGAGATGGGAGTCAGATCGATTGTAGTTTGAGAAAATGATTTTGGGAGGAAAATGATATATTGCTATAGGGTGACCGAGCTTAGAGCCATGGATTAAAACTGACTACAGAGTTGTGTGCCGGGATCCTGATGAAAACTTCAGGTTGTGTGTCGAAGCTTTGAATGGGGAAGGGTGTTGGATTGCGTGTGAAGACCTTGATGCATACTCCGATCTGCGTGCTAGAGCTTTGAAATGAAATAAAATCTCATGTTGTCTGTCAAGATCCCGATACATGCTCTGGTTTGTGTACCAGAGCTTTGAAATGAAATACCCGTATTTGAAGGTGGGCTCCTGCAAAATAAAGCTAAAATACCCGTATTTGAAGGTGGGTGCCTGACAGAAATTAATATTCCCGCATTAGAAGGTGGGCGCCTGACTGAAATCGAAATACTCGTATTAGAAGGTGGGCGCCTGAATGAAATTAAAGTACCCGCACTAGAAGGTGGGCGCCTGACTGAAATTAAAGTGCTCGCATTAGAAGGTGGGCGCCTGACTGAAATTAAAATACCCGCATTAGAAGGTGGGCGCTTGTAAAATGTACTTGAAATGAAATACCCGCATTAGTAGGTGGGGGCCTGATGAAATTAAAATGTCCGCATTAGAAGGTGGAGGCCTGACTGAAATTAAAACACTTGCATTAGAAGGTGGGTGCCTGACTGAAATTAAAATACCCGTATTAAAAGGTGGGTGCCTGATGAAATTAAATACCTACATTAGAAGGTGGACGCCTGATTGAAATTAAAATACTCATATTAGAAAGTGGTTGTCTGACTAAAATTAAAATACCCGCATTAGATGGTAGACGTCTGACTAAAATTAAAATAGCCGCATTAGAAGGTGGGCGCCTGGACTGAAAATTAAATACCCGCATTAGAAGGTGGGCGCTTGATGAAATTAAAATACCCGTATTAGAAGGTGGGCGCTTGACTGAAATTAAATACCCGTATTAGAAGGTGGGCGCCGAAACTGGAATTAAAATACTCGCATTAGAGGGTGGGTGCCTGATTGAAATTAAAATACCCGCATTAGAAGGTGGGTGCCTGACTGAAATTAAAATACTCGCATTAGAAGGTGGGTGCCTGACTGAAATTAAAATACCCGCAATAGAAGGTGGACGCCTATAATTTTTTTTTATGCATTTTTCGTTGTTTTTGTTGTAAAGAATATTGACAAATAAAGAAGTGAAGAGAATCGTGTCTTGACTTCAGTTGGTACCGACAATTAGTTTTGTGCATAAGAATTTCATCATTTTCTTCCCAGCTAGCCGAGATTGACTTGGGGATAATTCCTATAGCTTCAAGTGGTACCTCAGACATACCTAAGTATCGACAAGATTTGTTCATCTTGCTTCAAGCAAAGGTTTTGAACTATACCTATCTGTTGACACCCAATTTTGTCCCGCCTCTCCTCCGAAATACCTATTTTTAGCAAATTAAAAAAAAAAAAAAAAAAATTATATTTTACTATAATTATTAACCTCTTATAAATACCGGCGTTTCATTATTCTATTACAGTTACTAGCTATTATTATTATTATGATTATTCACAATTTTTATCATTTCGGTATTTTACCAGCTTATGCACACGCATCGCATTTATCTTCACGTAATTTAATAATAACATCTACTTACTGTTGAATTTCAAATATATTATCGCACGGCTATTACGAAATCATTTTATTTCTCATCTAAATACTAATAAATACATACTTTATATTTGGGGATATTTTAGCACACGTTAGTATATAGTTAATTCAAATAGGTTTTGAATTCTAATTTAGAAGCCCAAATTTACTCTCCCTCATTTTCTAGATCTTTTATTCTACACCCTTTCCTACTGAAAAAAAAAAAAAAAAAAAAAAAAAAAAAAAGAAAACCTACCTCTCTTAGCACGTGAAGAGTTATTATTCCCGTGGTAAAACTTTTGACTTTTTCTATTC